>NW_021941794.1:0-5000 GCF_902150065.1 Myripristis murdjan | reverse complement strand
TCTCATGTTCTCTCATGTTCTCTCATGTTCTCTCATGTTCTCTCATGTTCTCTCTCATGTTCTCTCATGTTCTCTCATGTTCTCTCTCATGTTCTCTCTCATGTTCTCTCTCATGTTCTCTCATGTTCTCTCTCATGTTCTCTCTCATGTTCTCTCTCATGTTCTCTCATGTTCTCTCTCATGTTCTCTCTCATGTTCTCTCATGTTCTCTCTCATGTTCAGGGGCGGATCTAGACAAATATTCATGGGGTGGCATGGAGACTTTAAGGGGTGGCACAAATATCTATGCTAATTTAATACCAAACGATCACATATATCAGTATTTGCTTGGAAAACCCCAAATGAGGATATTTTAACTCAAAAACATTCCATTATTGTGGTACATGAGTAAAGCATTGAATAGAAAACCAAAAGGTGGCATTAGAAATATTTATTTTGATTTATTTATTTATTTATTTATCAACCCCTTAAGTAGTAGGAGTGTCATCTTTTGCTGCATTTACTTGCACTCGGACATTTGAGTCTCGTAACAGCGAGTTTCCGAACAGCCACAATTAAAAAATAAATAAATAAACTGTCTGAAATTGGGGTGGCAAGGCCTTTTTCTAGGGGGCAGCTGCCACCCCCTGCCACCCCCTAGAACCGCCTATGCTCATGTTCTCTCTCATGTTCTCTCTGATGTTCTCCTTCCTCCTCTCCATGTTCTGTCTGCCTCAGCTGAGGTTCCGTCACTGAAGCTGAGTGAAATATTCAAAGTCAGCCTCAGTATCTGTTCGGTGCTTCAGGACGCTCCCAGGCTGCAGACACACACTTTTTTTATGGCCCGTACCTTCATACTAAAAAAAAAATAAAATAAAAACAATTAAAAAATCATATTTGCAGAGACTGGAAGAGTCATGATTGCAGTTGGTGGGTGTGTTTACAGCCAAAAGGACAGACACTGATCCTCTAAATGTGAATTCAGACGGTCAGTGTCGTCCTCAAAACGGGGCTCTTAATGTGCAGATTTCCATGTTTAAATATAAATATAAATAGAAATAGAAATATAAAAACAAATAGAAATAGAAATAGAAATATCATAGAATTGAGGGATGCTGAGTGAAATATTCAAAGCCGAGGTGCCGTTGTTTTATGGCTGCAGAATCACGTCAGATAGAAAAGATCTGCGTGTCTCGTGCTTCATTTCAGACGCATTTCATCACGCTCGGCATCTGCACGAGATTTCAAAATAAAAGTCCCGTGAGGTTTGGAGTGAGGACAGAACAGCCGACGGGGGCTGGAGAGGTTAACGTTCCTTTTATTCTCTTGACTAAATGTGTAAAAAAATTAAAATGTAAAACTTGAAGTTGAAGACAGAAAGTCTCACACACACACACACACACACACACACACACACTGCGCTGTGGAAATGTGGAGCTGAGATGCTTTTCTGGTGTTTTTTCACGTGTGTGTGTGTGTTTGTGGTGGGGGGGGGGGGGGGGCTGGCTGAAGAAAGTTCACTCCCATATTCCTATGATTGAGCTGTGTGTGTGTGTGTGTGTGTGTGTGTGTGTGTGTGTGTGTGTGGGTAGTTACGGAGCCCTCGGTGCTTTGAAAAGCGGCAGTCCGATTTGTTATTTCCTTCCTCTGATGGGTATTTCTCCCCTGTGATACACTCACACACACACGCACACACACACACACACACACACACACACACACACACACACAGGCTCCCAGACCCGGGCTATTTCCTGTGTCAGAGGAACATTATAAACCCACATTATGTTCGCTATGAGCCTTCCCTATTCCCCCATCACTGAAATCATCCTCTGTGAGAGAGAGTGTGTGTGTGTGTGTGTGTGTGTGTGTGTAATATCATGGCCTTTCACATCTCCTTTCCCAGGAAATTGAGTGGGCTCTTCTCATCACACACACACACACACAGACACACACACACTGGATTAGTTTAGCGGATCTGCCCTATATGGTTTGCAGTGACACAATCATCCATCTGGGTCTGAGAGGCTTCGGCCACCGAGAGGAACAAAATATGGAGGAGTCGAGTCACACACACACACACACACATGCATACACAGCACACACACACACACACGGCCCACGTTATTGATACGCCGATGAGGGAGGTATTGATTTCCAGTTCCAGAGATGGTTTCATCTTCGTTAGAGACGTCGCGCCGAAGGAAAATGTGCCGCATTTTTCTCCTCCTCGCCCGTGAAGTTAAACATCATATATGTGTTATTTATTTTGTTGCATCCGTTTTCTGCTCGTTGATGCATCTTTAACTTATTGGAAGGACGTCCCGGTGATTTCGAACGTTTGAATGAGTCAGTTAATACATGAAATAAGAATCAAATCAAAATCAAAATCCATCAGTGAGGTTTAACGAGGAGGACTTTAATTTCCTGTCATTTAATTCACTGCAAATGATCACAGAGAGGCACCGGGGATTATTTTAACATTATGCTTTAATCTCACCACTTTGGATGTATTTGTAATTTTTATATCTGGACAATTTAATTTATTTAATTTAAGCAAATACCTATTTTGATATTTATCTGTCATATCTATTAAATCTTCAACCAAAATCAGCCCAGGTGTATTTCTGAGGAGCTGCAGGTCGCTGAGAGACTTTGAATGGCAGCCATGAAGCTTCTACCTGTCAGATTATTAAAATATTAAAAAATAAAACAGATCCATCAGGTAAAATCACTCCAAAAGGAAAGTCGAGGTGGGGAAACTTCCAGAACATGAAAAAGGCTTTTATGAAAGTTTTGGTCTCTGTTAGAGAGTCTGAGGGACTGAAAACGTAAATGTTCTTGCTGCGTGTGATGAGACAGGAACTAATTTGAAAGGTTTGGTTTATTTACTACAAATTTCCCGTTCACATTTTCCACGTCAACAAACCGTTTATCAGATCAGATTTCACAACACAGAACCAAACTGAGAGTTTGTGGTTGAAGCAGCCGCCTCATAATGTTCTGCTCAACATCCAGAAACCACACAGCTGATGATCGGCTGTGGAAAGCAAAATGGGGACTATTTTCCCTGGTGGAGGAGGAGGAGGAGGAGGAGGAGGAGGAGGGAGCGTTTCAGTGTGAAAAAGTCCTGAAAAGCCAACAGTGCTGCTGCTTTTAGGAAAACTCATGTGGAGGACTTTATTGGGCTGATGGAAAACTGGAGTGAAGAAAGTGTAAAGGCTCTGAAAGTTCATGTTCATATCGTAGTGGAATGAATGGAAATGAGTGAATGAATGAATGAGTGTTGGCTTTCTTTCTTTCGTTCTTTCTCTTTCTTTCTTTCGTTCTGTATGATTGGATGCGCAGCTCTTGAATCTCATCAGCGTCCCGCGATGGGAACCGCTCTCCTCCCAGCCACCATTTTTGTGTTGAGGAGCTCCAAGTGGAACGAACCCTGAATCTACATCGTCTACACATTTACCTTCCTCTTCTTTCTTTCTTTCTTTCTTTCTTTCTTTCTTTCTTTCCTTCTTTCTTTTATCGATGCCAGGACGTCCTGTCAGTTCCAAAAAAAGCACTGCCAGTGCCAGATCTCTGTCTCTCTGGGAACTCCAGTCAGATGGTTCTTGGTTCCAGGAGGTTCTATCAGACTTTGCTCTGTCTGTTTTTTTTTTCCCACTTCCGCGGTTCCACTCGGTGTTCTCCGTGCCACTTTTGTGATCGGAAGTCAGCCGTGTCCAGAACGCTCACCGGACCTGTCTGATGGGATAGTGATGGGATAAGTTCCTCTGTATGGATTAAGAAATAGTTGTGGCCGCGTACCGTCGATACCCCACCGAGATCCGAACTCGATGCGACGCCGGGCCACAGCGGCATGCGGTCTGACCCGCCGGATGGCAAACATGGCTGTGGAAAGACGAGTGGAATCACGACCTGGGACGCTTTCGTCGGTTCCGGAACGCTTTTGTTGACTCGAGGATGGTCTCGCCATTTCTGGAATGCTTGGTCTGCTCCAGAACGCTTTTGTCGGTTCCGTATTTGGTTTTGTTGATTCTCGGAACGTGTTTGGCGGTTTGGGAAGGCTTCGTCACTTCCAGAGTGTACTGGTTGGTTCTGAAATGCTTTTGTTGCTTCCAGGATTTTTTTATTTTATTTTATTTTATTGTATTTCTTTCAGTTCGGAAATGTTTTGTCCATTTTGGAATTCTGTTGTTTCCAGGATTTTTTTATTTTATTTTATTTTATTTTATTTTTTTCAGTTCGGAAATGTTTTGTCCATTTTGGAATTCTGTTGTTTCCAGGATTTTTTTATTTTATTTTATTTTATTTTATTCCTTTCAGTTCGGAAATCTTTGGTCCATTTTGTAATTCTATTGTTGTTTCCGGGATGGCTGTGCCGCTTCGGGAATGCTCGGTCCGTTCCGGGGCGTTATGTGAGCTTGATTTCGTCGGTTCCAGAAATGCCTTCCCGTCGATTTCGGGGACGCTCTTGTCGGTTCCAGGACGCTGCATGGATTCAAAAGGGCCTGATCGACGCCTCCGGGTGTTTTTGTCGACGTTTACACTGCAAAAACTCAAAATCTTACCACGATTATTTGTCTTATTTCAAGTCAAAAATGTCTTATTTCTAGTCAAAATATCTCATTACACTTAAAATAAGACATGATCACCTCAGAAGGAACTTGTTTTTAGACGTGTCTCTCGTTTCAAGTGAAAATTTGCTTGTTTCATTGGCAAAATTTGTTTCTTGTTTCTAGCTAATTTTCACTGATTTCAAGTGAATTTTCACTTTTTCCACTGGCAGATTTTGCCAATGAAACAAGCAAATTTTCACTTGTTTCAAGTGAATTTTCACTTGAAACAAGTGAAAATTGTCTAAAAGCAATTTACTTCTGAGGTGATCATGTCTTATTTTAAGTGTAATGAGATATTTTGACTAGTAATAAGACATTTTTGACTTGAAATAAGACAAATAATCTTGGTAAGGTTTTGAGTTTTTGCAGTGCAGGATTCCTGTCGGCTGATTCCACGAGGCCGCG
>NW_021941793.1:12500-17500 GCF_902150065.1 Myripristis murdjan | reverse complement strand
AACATGTGCTGTTCCTCTTCCTGCTGGTTTTCCTCCAGAACATTCTCATGTTGTCACATCACCATCATCACCGTCAGTGAGCGTTTCTCTCTCAAGACGTTTTTTTTGCTGCGATGACTTTAAGAAACGCTTTGTGGGTCGTCCTGTCGCCTGCTCTGTCCTCTCTGTTCACAACAACACAGCTCAGAGGAGAACTCTTTAAAACTAGACCCTTCCTCTTCAGGTTATCAAATATTTGTGAGAATTTTTCTTTTTTCATGCACAAACAGCTGACCACATGTCACAAATGATTCTGAAGGAATGAGGAAAACCCCATTCATGTTTCCCACCACTGATTTGTAAATTATCAATTTTTTTTATCCATAATGAATCAGAAACAGATGACAACATGCCTTATGAGGTGTAAGCTTCCTGAACTGGATGCAGGCTGCAGACACACACACACACACACACACACACACACACACACACACACACACACACACACACAGTTATTTAGACGGACCTGCAGCAGATCAGTTCTTTAACAAAGAGCCAAACAAAATGTCAGCTGTGTTTTTATCTCAACAGGAAGCAGAGCAAGAAGACTGCAGCTGCCTGGGCTCTCTGCAGCGTGTGTGTGTGTGTGTGTGTGTGTGTGTGTGTGTGGTAAGGAGACACGCCTGCTTACTCCTGGCTGCTCATTCGTCAGTCGGAGAGAAAGAACAAATGAGAGAGAGAGAGACAGAGAGACAGAGAGAGAGAGACAGAGAGAGAGAGATGCTTCAGATTGCATCCAACTCTGGCACCCGGGGGTGTCGGGGAGGGGGGGCGGTGGGGAGTGGGGGGGTGCTGACATCATCATCTATAAATGGAGCGATGCTCTGAGATGAGGAGGAGGAGAGATATGAGAATATAACCCTTTCCTACCACACACACACACACACACACACACACACACACACACACACAGGCAGGGGTGGCTGTACACTGATGTGACCTCTGACCCGCTGCTGTTCTGGGATCAGCGCTGTGGATGTTAAAAGAAAAAAACAACATAGATTCACAATGCTCTGAAAAGTAATGGATTACTTTCTGACTGTGCCTGACACACACATTTCCCACGTGACCTGAAGGCAGCGGGAGGCCAGAGGAGTGTGTCCACACACACAGCTCCTCTTCTGTCAGAACCCACTGATCTTTCTCTTGGATACGAGGAGAACCAGTGAGCCTCCATGAGAACCCAGGAGGTGCTGAGAGGCAGCAGGACGTCTGGAGCGGCTGCAGAAAACACACCCCGGCTGCAGAAAACACACCCCGGCTGCAGAAAACACACCCTGACTGCTGCAAAAAACACACCCTGACTGCTGCAGAAAACACACTGTGGCTGCAGAAAACACACCCTGACTGCTGCAGAAAACACACCCTGGCTGCTGCAGAAAACACACCCTGGCTGCTGCAGGAAACACACCCTGGCTGCTGCAGAAAACACACCCTGACTGCTGCAGAAAACACACCCTGACTGCTGCAGAAAACACACCCTGACTGCTGCAGAAAACATACCCTGACTGCAGAAAACACACCCTGACTGCAGAAAACACACCCTGACTGCTGCAGAAAACACACCCTGACTGCTGCAGAAAACACACCCTGGCTGCTGCAGAAAACACACCCTGACTGCTGCAGAAAACACACCCTGACTGCTGCAGAAAACACACCCTGACTGCTGCAGAAAACACACCCTGACTGCAGAAAACACACCCTGACTGCAGAAAACACACCCTGACTGCTGCAGAAAACACACCCTGACTGCTGCAGAAAACACACCCTGACTGCAGAAAATACACCCTGACTGCTGCAAAAAACACACCCTGACTGCTGCAGGAAACACACCGTGGCTGCAGAAAACACACCCTGACTGCTGCAGAAAACACACCCTGACTGCTGCAGAAAACACACCCTGACTGCAGAAAACACACCCTGGCTGCAGAAAACACACCCTGACTGCAGAAAACACACCCTGGCTGCAGAAAACACACCTTGGCTGCAGAAAACACACCCTGACTGCTGCAGAAAACACACCCTGACTGCTGCAGAAAACACACCTTGGCTGCAGAAAACACACCCTGACTGCTGCAGAAAACACACCCTGACTGCTGCAGAAAACACACCCTGACTGCTGCAGAAAACACACCCTGGCTGCAGAAAATACACCCTGACTGCAGAAAACACACCGTGGCTGCAGAAAACACACCCTGGCTGCAGAAAACACACCCTGACTGCAGAAAACACACCTTGGCTGCAGAAAACACACCCTGGCTGCAGAAAACACACCCTGGCTGCTGCAGAAAACACAGCGTGACTGCAGAAAACACACCCTGACTGCTGCAGAAAACACACCCTGACTGCTGCAGAAAACACACCCTGACTGCTGCAGAAAACACACCCTGGCTGCAGAAAACACACCCTGGCTGCAGAAAACACACCCTGACTGCAGAAAACACACCCTGGCTGCAGAAAACACACCCTGACTGCAGAAAACACACCCTGGCTGCAGAAAACACACCTTGGCTGCAGAAAACACACCCTGACTGCTGCAGAAAACACACCCTGACTGCTGCAGAAAACACACCTTGGCTGCAGAAAACACACCCTGACTGCTGCAGAAAACACACCCTGACTGCTGCAGAAAACACACCCTGACTGCAGAAAACACACCCTGACTGCTGCAGAAAACACACCCTGACTGCTGCAGAAAACACACCCTGACTGCTGCAGAAAACACACCCTGACTGCTGCAGAAAACACACCCTGACTGCAGAAAACACACCCTGGCTGCAGAAAACACACCCTGACTGCTGCAGAAAACACACCCTGACTGCTGCAGAAAACACACCCTGACTGCAGAAAACACACCCTGACTGCAGAAAACACACCCTGACTGCTGCAGAAAACACACCCTGGCTGCAGAAAACACACCCTGACTGCAGAAAACACACCCTGGCTGCAGAAAACACACCGTGGCTGCAGAAAACACACCCTGGCTGCAGAAAACACACCCTGACTGCTGCAGAAAACATACCCTGACTGCAGAAAACACACCCTGACTGCAGAAAACATACCCTGGCTGCAGAAAACACACCGTGGCTGCAGAAAACACACCCTGACTGCAGAAAACACACCGTGGCTGCAGAAAACACACTCTGGCTGCAGAAAACACACCGTGGCTGCAGAAAACACACTCTGGCTGCAGAAAACACACCTTGGCTGCAGAAAACACACCCTGGCTGCAGAAAACACACCCTGGCTGCTGCAGAAAACACACCCTGACTGCTGCAGAAAACACACCCTGGCTGCTGCAGAAAACACAGCGTGACTGCAGAAAACACACCCTGACTGCTGCAGAAAACACACCCTGGCTGCAGAAAATACACCCTGGCTGCAGAAAACACACCGTGGCTGCAGAAAACACACCCTGACTGCTGCAGAAAACACACCCTGACTGCAGAAAACACACCCTGACTGCAGAAAACACACCCTGACTGCTGCAGAAAACACACCCTGACTGCTGCAGAAAACATACCCTGACTGCAGAAAACACACCCTGACTGCAGAAAACATACCCTGGCTGCAGAAAACACACCGTGGCTGCAGAAAACATACCCTGGCTGCAGAAAACACACCGTGGCTGCAGAAAACACACCCTGACTGCTGCAGAAAACACACCCTGACTGCAGAAAACACACCGTGGCTGCAGAAAACACACTCTGGCTGCAGAAAACACACCTTGGCTGCAGAAAACACACCCTGGCGGCAGAAAACACACCCTGACTGCTGCAGAAAACACACCCTGGCTGCTGCAGAAAACACAGCGTGGCTGCAGAAAACACACCCTGACTGCTGCAGAAAACACACCCTGACTGCTGCAGAAAACACACCCTGACTGCTGCAGAAAACACACTCTGGCTGCAGAAAACACACCGTGGCTGCAGAAAACACACTCTGGCTGCAGAAAACACACCTTGGCTGCAGAAAACACACCCTGGCGGCAGAAAACACACCCTGACTGCTGCAGAAAACACACCCTGGCTGCTGCAGAAAACACAGCGTGGCTGCAGAAAACACACCCTGACTGCTGCAGAAAACACACCCTGACTGCTGCAGAAAACACACCCTGACTGCAGAAAACACACCCTGGCTGCAGAAAACACACCCTGACTGCTGCAGAAAACACACCCTGGCTGCAGAAAACACACCCTGGCTGCAGAAAATACACCCTGACTGCAGAAAACACACCGTGGCTGCAGAAAACACACCCTGGCTGCAGAAAACACACCCTGACTGCTGCAGAAAACACACCGTGGCTGCAGAAAACACACCCTGACTGCTGCAGAAAACACACCCTGACTGCTGCAGAAAACACACCCTGACTGCTGCAGGAAACACACCGTGGCTGCAGAAAACACACCCTGACTGCTGCAGAAAACACACCCTGACTGCTGCAGAAAACACACCCTGACTGCAGAAAACACACCCTGACTGCTGCAGAAAACACACCCTGGCTGCAGAAAACACACCCTGGCTGCAGAAAATACACCCTGACTGCTGCAGAAAACACACCCTGACTGCTGCAGGAAACACACCGTGGCTGCAGAAAACACACCCTGACTGCTGCAGAAAACACACCCTGACTGCTGCAGAAAACACACCCTGACTGCAGAAAACACACCCTGACTGCTGCAGAAAACACACCCTGGCTGCAGAAAACACACCCTGGCTGCAGAAAATACACCCTGACTGCAGAAAACACACCGTGGCTGCAGAAAACACACCCTGGCTGCAGAAAACACACCCTGGCTGCAGAAAACACACCCTGACTGCTGCAGAAAACACACCGTGGCTGCAGAAAACACAGCGTGGCTGCAGAAAACACACCGTGGCTGCAGAAAACACACCGTGGCTGCAGAAAACACAGCGTGACTGCAGAAAACACACCCTGGCTGCAGAAAACACACCGTGGC
>NW_021941793.1:0-7500 GCF_902150065.1 Myripristis murdjan | reverse complement strand
GACCCACTCAAATAAAATCAGATTTGACCAAAGTCCTCCATCGTCATGTTTCATGTTTGATCAGGCAGAGAAGCAGCAGCTGCTGCCGTCTCCAACTCCCTCACGCCCTGGACCCCATCTGAAATTATTTTGCCTTGGGGAATATAATAAGAAAATATATTCATGTGTATATTAAGCTTTAAATTGTTTAGATGTCAGTCTGACAGAGATTCAAAGAGGTGAAATTATCGTGTTAAAATAATCACTCAGACTGCTTTGCACTGTGACAGTTTTCTGGGGTTATTCATGGTAAAATTAACCCTTTGAAACTTGAGCAAATTCACTTGAATTCTTCCTAAAACATGGGGAAAAGGTGATGAGTAAATTAAGCAAAACATTACCAGAACATCAGAACATCAGATTCTTGTTTGAGTGATTGTGAAAGTAAATTATTCCTCATTTTGCTGAGGACCCCCTGTAAGAACCTCAAGGACCTCTGGGGGTCCCCGGACCCCACTTTGAATACCACTGAGCTAAAAGGCTGACATGTAAAAACAGAGGAGCAGCTGTGCTGAAAGAACTCAAATCTTTCAATTCAAATAAAAGCAGAAAATTGTAAATAAAATATTATTCCAGCCAAAGAGAATTCATGCATTCAAACTGAAAACATTAACTGCTTCAACTCTGATTCCCCTGAAGTCCGTGAGGACAGCTGGTGTCTCCACGTCTGTCTCTGCTGCTGCAGCTTCACTGAAGCTCCACCACGCTGATATTCAGTGAAATATTCAAAGCCAAGACGCCACTGTTTTACAGCTGCAGAATCACATCAAATAGAAAAGATCTACACGTCTTGTGCATCGTTTTAGACACATTTCCCTGGAGACATGCTGTTGAGTCCAGGAGTCCTGCATGAAAGTTTTAGGTGGCAGGTGAGGAGGAGACACATCAGACACACTGCGTTCAGCAGGAAAAAAATAATCCCTGACAGAGGCTGAAGTACAAAAATAGAAAATGTATTTATATCCACACGTTCAGATGAAAAGTGCAGAAAAGGGCTCAGTGAGACTAAAAGAAATGTTTTGATCATCATCAGTCTCATGACATAAATGACCTATTTTTGTACTTCAGCCTCTGTCAAGGATGCTTTTTCCCCCTGGGGTACACTGTGTGTGTGTGTGTGTGTGTGTGTGTGTCTGTGCCTTGCAGAGCTGCATGTTCTCTGCAGCAACCTGTGCAATTTGTTTAAGCTGATGCTCGTTCACTTGTGCTCACTCTGACTGCTGCAAGCAGTCTATTTTTATTTTTGTTGTATTATTATGGACTTATTCAACATTTCATATGCAAAATTTTATTCTGCAAAGCAACTGGTGACTTGACTGCGTGCACCGCAGTAGAGTACAATACTGGTACCTGGACTGTAGCAGAGAAAAATGATCAAGTCTTCTTAAATGCAGGAACTCCAGTAAAGTAAAAGTAGCTCATAATTCGACTGTAGCAGTGTTACTGTGAATGGAATAAGTTACTTTGCACTAGTGGTGATGTTAACAAAGCAAAGCTGATTTCACAGTGTGCAGAAGAATGAGTACAAGCTTCCTGCAAGTGAAAAATACTGCAGATACTACAGAGCGTTTCCGTGACGGTGAAAGAGCTGTAGTCCACTGAGCCTGAGAGAAATCTGTCAGCGTGTCCTCGCTGACCCGGGAAGAAAGCCACAGCCAAGCAGGTTCATACCAATGAAATTTATTACAATTGACTCAGCTCCAAGGCACGTTACAAGATATTTTTTGTCTGTTTTTTTCTGTCTGTCACTACAGAAACTGAGAAACTAAAACCAGGATGGACCAGGTCGTGTTGTCCATCGAGTTGCCGTCCGGAGAGAGAAACCATATGATGGCTGACGAAACATTCAAGAACCACAGCGAAAGATCTTTTGCAGTAAAAAAATATAAAAATGAAAAAATGTAAATAAAAAAAAGTCTCCAAAATGATTCACAAATAAAAAACCCAATTAAATAGTTTGAAGGACTTCTATAAAAAAATAAAACACTGCCATTGAAATGTCTGGACTGGCTGTAGTTTCATTATACAGACACATGACTGGGAGGTGAACTGGCCTTGTGATGAACAGGAGGAGTGTGTTACTGTGGAGTGAGAGAGCTGTCTCACCCACCCCCCACCTGTCTGTCTGCCAAAACATAACATTACATCAGCCATCACAACACACCACCCTCTGCTAAATGAGGTGACATCACACACTGTTACTGTAACCCTCCTCAGTCTCAACAATAAGAGAAATACCAGTCTTTTTTTGTTTGTTATACCACTATTTTGACGGTTTTCTGAAATATTCACATGTATAATATTTATATATTTCCCAACTAAATTCACCCACACACACTCTCTCTGTGTTTCTACTGGAAGCCTCATCATCAGGGGTCCCTCTCCTTCTTTACCTTCACATCTCCAGCCAGGATGGTGGCTATCTCCCCCTGCATGAAGGCCCAGGGCACATTGGAGCCGACCAGGGGGCATTTCTCCCCGCTGGGGCAGTACACCTCCCCGGAGGCTCCCTGGGCCTTGATGCTCTCTCTGGAGCAAGGGAAGCAGAATTTGTGGTTGGGGACAGATGGGCACTGCACAAAGTGTGTGTCCTCTAAGCGTTCATGACAGATAGTGCAGCACAGAGGTCCGCTGTTGGCCATGGGGGAGTCGGGCACGTTTTGCTGGTGCACCTGGTCCATGCTGCTGGACTGGGAAGGCCCGCCCCCCCCGCCGGACAGCCCCAGGTCGCCGTTGCGGGAGGCGAGACGCCTCTGGCCGGACACGGAGGCGGGGGAGACGGGGCTGCTGCTGTTGTGTCTGGAGGAGGAAGTAGTGGAGTGAACCGAGTCTCTGTCCTTCGGGGAATGCGCGTTCCCAAGGGTGTCCGCGACAGACATAAGCGCGGCCATGGGCGACTGTCCGTTCTGCGGAGGCGCGGACTCCGGGGGTGTGGCGCGGCCGGATGGGAGCACGGGGTGCCCCGGGCCGAGGGGAGGCGGGCCGCCGTGGGAAGCGGCAAAGGAGCCCGTAGCCATGGAGAGTTTGAGCGCCTCGGTCTGGCTGGAAATCCACTGCTGCCGCTGCTGGTCCTCCGTCAACTTCAGACCGCCGTCTGCAGAGTCCGGCTCCGGTGAGGCTTTCCTCTTCCTTACGCCGGCCCTGGAGCTGATGCTCCCGCTGCCGGAGGCCAGGGCCCGGCCGGGCAGAACCAGGGAGGTGGGCAGCAAAGGGCAGCTGCCGTCGATGTAGGGCTGAGGCAGCATCTCCCCGCCCAGACCTTCCTTAAAAAAACGCACCGACTCCGGCAGTAAATCCCCCAGCAGGCGCCAGTCCCCGGATCCGTGCTTCTTCTCGTATTCCAGGTACTTGAAGCCGGACGACAAACCTCTGCCGAAGTCCTTCATGCAGTCCTGGTACATCTGCTTGGCCACACCGGAGGCGCTGGAGAACACGTTCCCGGAGCCGCTGGGGTATTCGATGAAGATCTTCAGCTCATAGTCCATGCCGGGTTTGGACACGGCGTCGAAGGCGAACACTCGGCCCACCAGCCCGTGGTCCTTCTTGAAGCGGACGTCGAACGGCGTGCAGCCGGACAGGGTGAGCAGGGTCTCCCTCACTATTTTCGGCTTGCTCGCCCACTCGTCCTGCCTGTTGCGGAGACTCTCGCTGAGCTCCGCCAGAGCCTCCGCGTTTCTCTGCTTCTCCTTAAGCTCCCGGTCCTGGTCCGTGCTGGACACCGAGCCCGGCCTCTTCCCCCCCGGCTCGGACATTCCTTGGCCGGGCAGGGAGAGGGACGGACCGCCGACCCCAACCATGGAGCTCTGCGGAGCCGCACGGCTGGCCATGCCGTGCGGGGCCATGCCTGCCGCGGCTGGCCCGTTCAGCAGAGTCTGCGGCAGCAGGTTGGGTGGGACGTTCAGCTGTCCCGGTACCGACACCAAGCCGTGGCTCCTGCTCCTGGAGTTCGGGCTCTGTCGGTTCAGTTCGGGAGGTCCGTCGTCCGGTTTGAACCCGTTCGGTCCTCCAAGCCCGTTGGGCAGCCTGGCGCTGCTGTGGCCGCTGATGGAGTAGTCAAACCGGGCCCGGCTGTCCGAGCCAAGCGAGTACCGATCCAAGCCGGGCTGCTGCTGTGATTTGGTCGGTCCGTCGGCATGGTGGTTGAGCTGTCCCACCGCCTCTTTGCCCGTGATAATCCCCGGCTGGCTCTTCGCCGTGGCGGGCTGCGGGGCAGCGGCTCCGCCGGCGGACCTGCCTTCCTGGAAGCCGTGAGCCCGCTTCAGGTGCCGGGCGGTCTCGATAACAAACTCGATCCGGTCCGCGCCCTCATAGTTGACGCAGCCGCGGCACACCGGCTCAGTGAAGTCCCAGATCATGGCCCAGGGCATCCGGGGCAGGTCGCACAAATAACACGACTGTCTCCGGGACGAGGAGACCTGCGGGGAGGACATCTTCTCTGCCTCCCTGCTCCTCCTCCGCTACTAATTCACCAGCGTGTTTTTCGGGAGACAGAGAGACAGCAGGACAAGCAGAATAAAAATAAAACCCTCCGCTCGCTGTGCGCTGGGTTCCTCCCTCCCTCCGCGGACAAAAGCTGCTGCCGCTCCGCGCTGCTGCAGAGATGGAGGAGGCTGGGGGGTTTCTCACATCCTGCTCCGGGACTGAGGCTCAGGAATTTGGAGTGTGTGTGTGTGTGTGTGTGTATGTGTGTATGCGTGTGTACGCGCGCGCGCACGCCCCTCCCCCCTCCTCATACAACACCCCCTCCCTCCCTCTACCAGGAATGCCACCTGGTTGAGTGGGTGACGTCAGCATCTCCACGTTCAGCAGCTCTCCTCTGAGACAGAATGACATGCCACTTGTTGCCCTGCACCCCCCCCCCCCCCCCCCCCTATTTTCCACCTCTCTGCCCCCCCCACCCCACCCCCCGCCCCCCACCTTGTGAATGGGAGCTGCAGGCCAGGCTGCAGATCAGATTACAGAGGAGTCCCTGCACGCCTCGCTCATTCATTACAGTCACATTACTGCCTCACTTCAGCTTCATGTTAATGTCACACACACACACACACACACACACACACACACACACACACACACACACAAAGTGACACACCCATCAGAACAGTCTGCAAAGCTTCAGCTGGACACAAATAACAAAACTACATTATGCAAACACCCTGATGTGTGTGTGAGTGTGTGTGTGTGTGTGAGCGTGTGTGTGTGTGTGTGGGAGTGTGTGTGTGTGTGTGTGTGTGTGTGGGAAGGGGGGTGCAGAGTTGCATCCCTGCTACAGAACAGGCAGACAGCTGCAAACACACTGATGTGTGTGTGTGTGTGTGTTGCTAGGCAGGTTTCCCCCTTGGCTGGTCACATCCAGCCTCCTGCTTACTTGTTTACCTCAAATTACCACACACACACACACACACACACACACACACACACACACACAGCAGCCCTTCCCCCTCCTTCGCTCTGCTGTTCACTCCTTGTCTCCTCCTCCCTCCCCCACCTCTCCCTCTCTCTCAGTGGAACGAGCCTCGTTTGCCCAAGCTAAGGCTGTTGTTTACTCCTCACACTACTGAGAGGTGTGTGTGTGTGTGTGTGTGTGTGTGTGTGTTGGTCTGAATGTTGAGGATGCAGTGTGTTATGCTGGCATCCTGTCTGTCTGTATGTTCTGTTACCTGTTCCCTGTTCCACAGAACCTGCATCAGAACAGCCGGTGGTCGTTTGGCTGGTACAGCATGAAAATGGCGATCATGGTCAGTTGCTATGGTGACGACACAAGTCAGTCAGGCGGCTGAGTGCATCACACCGAGCAGGATAAATCTGAAAACACAGCTTTTTTTTTTTTTTTTTTAGCCTTCCATCCACAGTAAGCCGGCATTTTGCACCCACAAAAACAGAGCCATAAATGATCATGATGAGAATTATTACTTTCTGTTTTGTTTTTCCAAATGTTCCCTTTTTGTTCATTGGTTTTCGCTAATTTCATAGTCACATTTTTTTTACATGTTTCTGAAAGAAATCCAATGAATTGTCTCAGGTGTCAAAGGGTTAATTAACCAGACAAAATATGTATGAGTGATGATTTTAATACACAGTCAGACACAGGGGTCACAGCCCTGCAGGCCTGTTATCATGTCAACCTTTGATTTTCACAGCCAAAAAGGTCCATACGTGCTCTGAAGCCATAAAAGGTACATATACGCACCGTTTCCTCTAAATGTTAAGGTACAGTATCAGGAGCCAGTGTTTGTGAGGCACGCAACCACAGCGACCGGTTCCAGCCAATCACAGCAAACCTCAACCGCCATGAATCATGTGAGCCGCCTCGTAACGCCATCAGCCCACAGCACGCCGCCTGGTTGTCTCAAAGATGCCCTTTTTGTGTGTGTTGTGATTTTTATTATGCTGTATTTATTATTCAATTTAATCTTGTATTTCTAATATCAGACTTTTGCACAGGCCAGCCAAGAACAAGTTTCTACCTTTCGCACACAAAAAGTGGACAAAACAAGTGAATTAAACTGCAGCGACGTCAAGTGATCCCAACTGCTGCAAAACCTCAGTGCCGTCATTCACGTCATGCAGCGAGCTGGAGATGATGGCAGAGGCGGGGAGTTTATTTAACGAGCTGCTCGCTTCCTTTAACACAGAGCGGCGCTTGGCTGAGGGGGGCGGAGCTTCAGGCGCCATGTGTTTCAGAACAAAGTGAACAATCTT
The DNA here is from genome assembly GCF_902150065.1 of Myripristis murdjan. Lineage (NCBI taxonomy): Eukaryota > Metazoa > Chordata > Actinopteri > Holocentriformes > Holocentridae > Myripristis > Myripristis murdjan. The sequence continues at coordinate 759 of NW_021941793.1, read as the reverse complement.
CCCGTATAGAAGAGCTTTGTTAATGATAAGACAGGGTCCAGGCAGGGAAACACACAGCACGCACACACTGCCGTCGTATGGAGGTCAAAGGTCAAGGCCTGACAAGCCTCATGAGATAGAGACGTCCAATCACAGCCTGGGGATTTGCTCACCCTGGACTTCCTGTTCGATTTTAATTCAGGAGAAATTAACTGGGGAATTAATATGGAATTTGAATTCTGTATAATTTGATGCTGCATTTCCACTCAAAACGTATGCACACACACACACACACACACACACACACACACACACACACACAGTGAGTCCAGGCAGGACGGGGTTAACCTTCAGTCTGGCGCTGTGCCAGACTGATGCATTCTGGGAAGGAAAAATGGTGAGGCTCATTGCCAAGTACAAACCATCCGACATTAAGCTGGCTGACAGATACATCCCCCTAACACACACACACACACACACACACACACACACACACACACACACACACACACACACACACGCCTGGCTGCAGTTCAAAGTGTTCTTTCATTTAAGATGTGGGCGAGCGAGCGAGCGAGAGAGAGAGAGAGAGAGAGAGAGAGCTGGTTGGCACGCTGCCAGCCTCATGCAGCTTGTCCTCTCCCTCTCTCTCTCTCTCTCTCTCTCTCTCTCTCTCTCTCTCTCTCTCTCTCTCTCTCTCTCTCTCTCTCTCTCTCTCTCCCTCTCTCTCTCCCTCTCTCTCTCCTCTCTCTCTCCCTCTCTCTCTCCCTCTCTCTCTCC
>NW_021941792.1:0-15000 GCF_902150065.1 Myripristis murdjan | reverse complement strand
CTCTCTGCCTGCCTGCCTGCAGGCTTCTGGATGGACATCGGTCAGCCTAAAGACTTCCTGACAGGGATGTGCATGTACCTTCAGTCGCTACGGCAACAGGCTCCGGAGAGGCTGCGCATGGGGCCTGGTTTCCTAGGCAATGTCCTGGTGGTGAGTTCAGCCACAGTGAGGCTCAGCAGGCAGCCTCCGCACTCACTCTGCTGTCTTTCTCCTCGACAAACTGACCTGTGTGTGTGTGGGTGTGTGTGTGTGTGTGTGTGTGTGTCTGCCTCGCCCCCCCCGCAGGACCCGACCGCTCAGATCGGGGAGAACTGCACCATCGGCCCCAACGTGACGATCGGGGCCGGCGTGGTCCTGGAGGACGGCGTGCGGATAAAGCGCTGCACCGTGCTGAAGGGAGCGCGGGTTCGATCCCACTCCTGGCTGGAGAGTTGCATTGTGGGATGGAGTTCCTCTGTCGGCCAGTGGGTGAGTCTGAGGATCATTATTAGGGTTTTTATCCTCACAGTTTCCAATTTGGTGGCGGTGGAGGAGGAGTACCCGCCGACTCTCCACTTCCTGTTTCAAAAGCTTGTTAACCTCAGGCTGCCTGAACATAAAAGCCAATTGATTTTAACTATAAAATGAAATGACACTGACACTTTTTGTTTTACAGTGGTGGAAAAAAAAGTTTTGGGACCCCCTTAAAATTTGACACAATCTCAGATATTATCATGAAATATTTGTGGAAAAATCTTTTTTGTGTCTCAAAAGGTGTGGCTGTGTTAGACAGATACAAACAAATACAAATTATATTTTTTGTTTATTGTTTACAAGAAAAACTAAGCAAACTAAATAGTTGACAGTGTAATCTTTCTCTTCAGGCGTGTTTCCTGCGTTAGGTTCTTTGTTTTAGCCATTTTTGTGTCTGAAGAACTTTCAGATGTGCTGCTTTATATAGACACCAAGCTTGGCAACAAAAACTGTGTCTTTTAATAAAAAGAACGACCTTCATCACTGGAACCAAAATGAGCCAATACTCCACAGTTCTTATGTATTTTTATGGAACCAATCAATTTGAAGTTTTTAATGTTTTTTTTAGGATTTGTTTAGTATTTTGGCTGTGACTGGACTAAAAGAAATTGCACTTGAAGACCTAAGAGTGATTCTTAATGCAATATTTCACAAATGCGTGGGGGGTCCCAAAACTTTGTTCCACCTCTGTAAGTTCTTTGTGTGAGAAAGTTAAAAAAAAACAAAGTCAGACTCGTGTGTGTGGATTAACGCGTTCCCGCCCGTGTCCGTCAGGTCCGCATGGAGAACGTGACGGTGCTCGGCGAGGACGTGATCGTGAACGACGAGCTGTACCTGAACGGCGCCAACGTCCTGCCGCACAAATCCATCAACGACTCGGTGCCGGAGCCGCGGATCATCATGTAGGAGGACCGCCGGCGCCTTCAGGACTCGAACGAACGAAACGCCAAAACTGTGCCAGCGCAGACTCTGAGGGACGGAGGAGAGAATGAAGGAGAGCAGAGGGAGGGGAGGGCGGGGTTGTTGTGTCTTTTCTTTTTGTTTAGTTTAGTTTAGTTTGTGCGTGTTTCCAGCGCCGCTCGCCGAGCCGCCGTCACTCAGCCGTGATGGAGGCAGGAGGCTGGAGGGCGGAGCTGAGAACACCTGGGCAGGTGGAGGGACCTTTACTGACACACAGAGAGAGAGAGAGAGTTCACTATGCATTTACTACCTTAACACTTCCTGAGCTGACTCGGACGACAGGGCCCTGCGCGGCGCGGTCGACCCCGCAGCGCACCGCTGTTGCTATAGAAACAGGCGGTTGTGCTCGTGGTGTCGCCACGGTGACGTGACGGGTCCCAGCCGGCAGCTCAGGGGGGCCGTGCACACACCGGACCCGCCGGCAGCAAAACACAAAACACAACACAACAAACAAGGTGTGATGCGGCTGTAGGGAGGGGAAGAGGGAAAAAGGGCGGCGTTGCTATGACAACACGTGACATCACACAGGCTTTTATTTTACCGGATCATGTTCTGCTCCTTGATCTGAAATCATGAATCGTGTGGACGATCAGACTGGCCAATCACGGTGACCGCTTGTTTAGCAGCGTTGGTCCCGCCCCTTCTCTTCTGTGATTGGTCGCTTTGTCCTTAAACTGACAGCAAAGTTAGAATTAAAAATAAAATAACAAAAACCAGGCGTCTGTCCAAAGCGTGTTTACACCGGGAAACAAACAAACAAACCTGTGTGTGTGTGTGTGTGTGTGTGTGTGTGTGTGTGTGTGTGTGCACGGCCCTGCGTGCTGCGTTCCAGAGCTGCTGGAGGGTGGGAAATTCCTGATTCCTGCAATAAAACTACACTTAGGGTTGAAGTTGAGCTTGGAAACTTGCATTAACATTTTATTTTTGTAACACACTGACGGAGGGACGATGCGCTGCACGCCGCCCTGCTCGTCACACAGCTACTTATCAAAGACAGCAATACTGTGAGCGTCATCAGCCTTACAGACAAACAGGCCACCGCGTCTGTTTGTTTCCATAGCGACCAGACCGCCATGTCTGCACCAGTTAGCCACACGTCACAGTCCGGCCTCCTCCTCGTCGTTTTCTACTGGTTTTTCTTGTCTTTTCTTTTCTGCTGCCAGTTCAGCTTTTCCAGCGGGACTCAAACGTCTCATGTTCCCAAATGATAATTAAAAGATATCCGTGTTGTAGTGACCATTTGCCTCCAGTAGGTGTCGCTGTTAGCTTGCTTGATTAATGGTAGTAAATGCACCAGATGCTTATTTTTTGAAGACCCCATGATAAAGGACTCTTACTTTGTTGATTTGATGTTTTGGTCAAAAGAGCAAACCAACAGCATCTCAGCTTGGGAGAGAGACACGCTTTTATTTTGAAGGGACAGGTGGATGAGAGGGCATGTTTACAGATGTGTGAAGGTTTTCATTGGTTGAAATTTTAATTTACAGCCACCGGCGCAGGATGATGTCACTGTTTGACAGGAAATAGAGGTCATGTGAGGTCGTTTCATGCGGGCTTTAATCATGATTCAGAATGCCGTGAATGATCAATCAGAGCCATTTAATAAAGTTTTATCATGTTTGTAACCCGAGTTCACTGACGTCTCATTTACCCGACTGAGCCTGAACATGAAGAGCGTCTCCGTGTTCCTCTGCTCTGCCTGCAGGGTTCCCACGCCGCCTGGACGTCCAGGAAACACACACAGAAAAGTGTTTTAGTGGTGGAGCACACCTGGGGCCAGATTCTCCAAAAAGTTCTTACTGATAATCTTAAGACGTTTCGTAAGAGGAAAAAATGAGAAGTTCATAAGAATGTTCTCAAGTGCTATTCCCCATTATTTTCTTAAGAACTGCACATTATCTTAAGAACTTCTTAATTTTTTCCACTTACGAACTTCTCAACTCTCTACCTTTATGTAAACAAACAGCCTCGAGCTGCAGCCCACAGCAGCTCCATCTAAAATCCAACAAAACAATATCCATTATAGTCTCAACTTTGATTTGATGTTATAAAAGTGTTTTCTCAAAAATTGAGATACATACTTTGTATTGGACAGCGACGATATTACTAACCTATTAGTTAATAGAATCTAAATATAACTGACACACACAGCATGTGGTTGCTTAAGACGACCTTTACCCGTCTTAAAGTTACGATACTATTTAAGAAAAATAGTAAGATCATTCCTTTCAAGAATCCCATTTATTCTTAAGAAAAATCTTAAGAATAAAGTTGAGAACATTCTGAAGATCTTTTGTTTGGATTCTTAAGATATTTTGTTTGTGAATTCGAAAATATCTTAAGATTCTTCTTAAACCCAAACTTAAGAAAAAAAGTGGAACTTAAGAAGAAATTTAATCTTAAGAACCTTTAGAGAATCCGGCCCCTGGAAAACTCAGAGTGCTCGTAACTTGTCCTGGAAATATACTGAACAAAAATCTAAACGCACCATGTCAAATATTGATGCCACATGAAGTTAGTTATGTGAGCATATACTGTCGTGTACTCATACAAAATGGACATTTCTCTTGATTTGTGTCCCATATTTGAGTCCATCTCTGCCAGTGAGCGTTTGCTCAGTGATGCAGTGACTCCACTCGGTCCATGGCTGTGGCTCAGACAGAGTGAGCAGGACAGGCACTCCTCATACTGGGGACAATAAAAGGCCACCCCCAAATGTCAGATTTTGTCAGAGGTCACCCTGCCTCAGATGTCTCAAGTCATGCAGAAACGTGTCATCGGCATGCTGGACACAGGGATGTCCACCAGAGCGCTCGCTGTGCAGCTGAATGTTCAGCTCATGTTGCCAGGATCTGCATGCAGTTCCTTGAAGCTGAGCACGTTCCAGCTCTGGACTGGCCTGTCGCCCACAGAGCATCTTTGGGATGTTCTGGATCGACGTGTCCGCGGCTGTGTTTCAGTACCGGGTAATGCGCTCCAGCTCCGTGTGGCCCTCCAGGAAGAGTGGACCAACATCCCACAGGCCGCCACAGACAACCTGGTCAACTCCATGCGAAGGAGATGTGTCGCTTTGAGAGAGACAAATGGTGGACACACAAGATACTGAACAGTGAATTTCTTCAACCTGACCCCCACCGCGTTCGAAGGAATGCCACTCCTCACATGCCAATATGAAGATGTAGCCTAATGGACGGTGATCTGGAGATTATTCAAAAACAAAATGAATTTTGATTGGTTTCATATGTTGCATAACCCTAATTGTTATAAAAACTCAAAAGTGTGACATGGTGCGTTTATGTTTTTGTTCAGTATAGTTATGAGATCCTGCAGAATTACACAGTTTGGCTGAGATTATGTTTTCACATGTTTTCCTCAGTTTGCACGTATTTTAATTGCAGCCGTCGTCGCTCTCCGTCCGACGGCGTTGCGTGTCTGCAAGGCGAAACATGTCAAAAATATGCAGAATGACGCTTTGATCAACACGGTGCTTCCTGCTAAATCAACACATTTGTGTGTTTTCATCCTGATGTGAGCCTGTTCTGTTGTTACACTTCTTTTGTAAACACGTGCAACGTAGAAACATGTCGACTGTTTTATTCAGGGAGACGGTTCATGCAGTTTTGAGCTTTTCTGATGTGACCAGCTGACATAAACATGAATCCCTTAAAGTGTCCTTCACTGGAAAGAGTGGGAACCCTGAACCTTCAACCACCAGCTGGTATCGACTGTGACGTCCAACAAAGATTAAAAACGACCAAAAATGATAAAATCACAGAAGCAAACAGCGACCAGACCTGCAGAGCCGTGGCTGCCCAGAGAACCCACTGTCATTCACACATCTGGAGGTCAGAGGTCAAGGCACCCCGCTGAAAATGACCACACCGGATTTTCCCTCAACAAAATTTAGCCGAACATTTGAAAAATTTTCTTTGAGGGTTAATTGGAAAAATCTGACAAATGGGTTTTTCCTCTAAAGTTGTAAGAAATGTTGATGTGTGCTCATGAATCTCAGCTTAATAAACTTTATTCTCTGGATTAGACGAAGTCGCTCCACCTGTCAGCAGGTGAGGAGGCAGACAGGCCTGCAGAGGAGGAGAGGTTTTATATGTGTAACTGCATTAGACTGTACAGGTGGACCCGACAAAGACACTGAGCAGGTTTATCTTTCTATTTGTCTATCTATACATACACTACTCACAAAAAGTTAGGGATATTCGGCTTTCGGGTGAAATTTCAGGATGAACCTAAAATGCATTCTAACCTTTACAGGTGAACTTAATGTGACCTTCTGTAAACTTTTGAATGCACATGTCCAACTGTTCAGTGTTTCAGTACTTTTTGCACAAGTTGCTGTTCTCTAACAAGGAGTTTAACTGCAAAATTCACATCAGGTGTTTGATGCTCCAGCTCATGGAGGTCGTATCATTAGGGAACGGCTGCTGGAGACTGGGGTACCTCAGATGGAGTGGCCTGCACTTTCTCCAGACCTGAATCCCATAGAAAACCTATGGGATCAGCTGAGTCGCCGTGTAGAGGCTCGGAGCTCTGTACCCCAGAACCTCAATGTCCTGAGGGCCGCCCTTCAAGAAGAGTGGGATGCCATGCCTCAGCAGACAATAAGTCGACTTGTGAACAGCATGAGACGTCGCTGTCAAGCTGTAATTGATGCTCAAGGGCACATGACAAGTTATTGACACTGACATTTTTTGTTGTGGTATATCCACCACTGTTGTTGGCTTTTGTTTCAAGAAATTGTTTGAGATGAGGAAATCACCAGTGCATGCTTCTACTTAAATGCCCTACTTTCATGATATAATATCACTGTAGCGTGAACTTTTTACATTTTCCATAAATTTCACCCAAAAGCCAAATATCCCTAACTTTTTGTGAGTAGTGTATGTTTAATAATGAAATCAACAGGTTTGTGTCACTTTGTTGTGAACATATTAACCCTCTGAGACCCAGGACACTGCAGGTGAGCACCTCAACAAAATTCATTTGATTTCTTTTATTTTTCATGTTTGAACGGGAGTTGGAGGTGGGATTTTGGTTCAATATTTACTTTTTTCACTTTTTTCCCCCTTTTTTTCTTTTTTTACCTGAGGGTAAGTTTTTTCTTTTCAATTTTTTTTCTGCAAAATTTTGGGATATATTTTGTGACTTTCTACTGATTTCTTGCTAATTTTGGTTTGTTTCTTATTTTTTTCTTGTTTCTTGCCAGTTTGTGTCGGCAGTCGAAGGGTTAAACAGCCTGAACTCTGAGATTAAAGCAGAGAGAAGAAAATGTTCAGATGATCCTCACACACTTTCTGCATCCTGACACTTTCTAGTCAGTTAAATTAAACCGAGGAGCCCCTGGAGGGCCCCGGACCCCAGTTTTAACATCACTGATCCAGATGCAAAGTTTTAAATTTAGGTGATTTTTCATTTTCATGACAGCTCTGCAGGCCTCAGGGTTATGAAACTTTTACAGAAGTCATGATATAAGCTGAGAAGGCTGGAGTCGGGACGTTTTCCCTTTTGCTTCTGAAAAGTTGAAATTATGGAGATACGAGGTTTTGCTTGGACAGCAGCAAAAATCCAAATGAAAAAGGTTTTCTGACCCCGCCTGGCCTGTTCATTCCTCTGAGCCACAGGACAACAAAGGCAGAATGAGAGGAGGAGGAGGAAACTCTGCCTGGCCTCTGATTGGCCGGGGGGAGCTCTGCTGCCGGCTCTGATTGGCTGGCCGAGGCAGTGCAGGGAAATCCCACCGGGCTCTGCGGTGAATGGGAGCGTTCAGACGGAGCTGCTCCACAGGGAGGATCACAGGGTCCGGAGGTGAACGTGTGCAGACGGAGCGGCAGTGAAGGCATCGCCTGGAGGAGCCGCTGGCTTCAGGTCTGCAGGGAAAAAAAAAAAAAAAAAACTCAAAGCAGCAGGGCAGAAGGTGAGAGTGTGACGGAGCTCCGGAGGAAAAAAACAGTTTGCACTTCTTTTTCTGCTGTTTTTTTTTCTCTTTTTGTAGTTTTTTTTTTTTTTTCTTGAGGCAGATTCCTCGTTTGCATGAGCGCACAGCGGCATAAAGCTGGCTCTGATTGTGAAAGTGAGGGGAAGAGGAGAGGAAACCCACCGTCTGTTTCCCCTGCAGGAGGACGTCCAGCTGCAGGAGTTAACTCTGCCCGAGGCGTCTGATTGGACGGCAGCGGCGTGGAGGGGGAGCGAGGCGGGCGGCCGAGGAGTTTAAAGTCTGAGTGGCGTGACAGCAGAGGCGAGCCGAGCCGAGCCGAGCGAGAGCAGACATGGAGCTGAACGCAGCCATGAGCAAGGTAGGAACCCAACCTGAGAGCTCCACACAGAGAGGGGGGGGGGGGGGCAGAGGTCAGGGGTCAGAGGTCACAGCAGCCTGAGGCGACAACAACAGGAAACAAAAACCGAGCAGAGAGATGGAGCAAAGTTTTTTTTTTTTTTTTTTTCCTGTTTTTGTTCTCTCAGCGCTGCCCAGCAGGAAGGGAGAGGAAGTTTTTCTGAGGAGGGATGTGAGTCAGGAGGAGGAGGAGGAGGAGGAGGAGGAGGAGGAAGGTGCTCCTTCGTCACATCATAGTTCGAGGTTCTGTCGCTCCTCCTTCACTTTACAGACCAAACACAGAACCTGCACGCCACGACAGGAGGCCTTTATTTACAACTGTTGATAGATTTTTTATTATTACTGAATTGATTTAAAGTAAAGATATTGATATCTTATGAAACCTTCTGCCACTGAGAAGAACTCCACCAGGTGAGTTCACCGATCAGCTGGTCTGGACGACCTGAGGGATCCGGTGGCACCAGGTGAGCCACGGCTCTCCCCTTTGCAGACACGCCCACCTTCTGCTAATCCCATGCAGTTTGGGCCCCAAAGCCTGCAGTCCACATGTGTTCTTGTGGCCTGTTGTAAAATGGTGTGTGTGTGCAGACTGGGGCCTAAACAGTCTTGGAGCTGCATCAGTTGCTTTGACTGGAAAGCTGAGACTCTTGTGGATTCAATGAGCCACATTTGATTCCTGTGTGATGATGTTGGCCCCCATAGCAGCCATTTCACTGCAGGCAGAGACTTTTGTCAAACTGGACGTCGCTGGAGAAAATGACCTCTAGTGACCTCTAGGAGAATCACAGCCTCATCAGACTGTACAGACACAAACTAGAGGAGGATTCAGAAAACTAAAAAGTGTCATGACACCATCAGGAGGTAAACACATCGTCCCGGCTCTTGTAGCTCGGTGGTTTCGGCCCACAGCCCAGATAACCAGAACCGTATCGTCAAAATAAAAGCCCTGCAGGACGGCAGCAGCTGACACACCGTCCAGCCAGCCCTCGTCTGACCTGGGGGGGGCTGGTTGTTAGTTAACAGGACACCCTCAAACCCCAAACCCACTGTGGAACCCCTCAACCCCTCTCTCACACACACACACACACACACACACACACACACACACACACACACTCCGCCCGTCACACACTTTGTCTCTGTCTAATGACCAGATGGATCAGCATCACCTGTCAGGCTTTGATCCCCTTCAAGCCGCTGCTGGAAAAAACACCGTCACCTCAGTGGAAATACCCCCCCAACACACACACGCACACACACACACACACACACACACACACACACAGAGGGAAACAGAGAGAAAGTCCTCAGCTTCCTCTCCAGCTCCTTATCTGCTGCGTTTCCTGCAGTTTGCTTCTCGCATCGCCGGCATATTTAGCATAACTCTGATCCGCGGCTGGACCGGCCTTATCTGCCTGCTAAATGCGGCGCTGCGCTTTTTTTTTTTTTCTCCCTGCCGGCGTGAAAACACTCGGACACGCTTCACATCCCGGCAGGAAGCTGCTGCGGCTCTGTAAGCTCCGCCCACCTCGGCTGGAGCCGCCGTGCGACTGCAGAGCCCAGAAATCACTGACAGTCAGTGAAGGTCTCAGAACTACTTCAGGCCGCAGCGTTGCATTCTGATCCATTGAGGCTGCAGCGTTGCATTGTGGTCCGTTGAGGCCGCAGCGTTGCATTGTGGTCCGTTGAGGCCGCAGCGTTGCATGCTGGTCCGTTGAGGCCGCAGCGTTGCATTGTGGTCCGTTGAGGCGGCAGATTTAGCTTCAGATTTTTTCAGAAAACGCAGAAATGTTTAACTGCTGTTTCCTCCACTGATCAGATCTGTCCTGCCGCCCTCAGTAACACACACACACACAAATATGCGCGCGCACACACACACACACACACACACACACACGGTGGATTCCACGGGGATGTAATGAGGCGGCGTTGTTGTGTTTCAGCTGTTTCTATTCTCGCCGTCATCGCTGTAACCTTTTCAACACGGACCCATCAACAGCCTCTTCACCACACACACACACACACACACACACACACACACACTCTTCACGCCTCTGAACACACTCCGTCTCTCCTCTCTCACCACTTAACTGATGACCATCTCTCTCCCCTGTCATTTGCATTTCTTTTCGCAGTTATTGTTTTCTGTGTGTGTGTGTGTGTGTGTGTGTGTGTGTGTGTGTGTGTGTGTGTGTGTGTGTGTGTGTTCTTTTACGGTTAGATTGTTTATATATATATTTTTTTGTTTGTTTGTTTTTTGTGCTGATGTTTCCAACAGTGAAATCGCATCATCATCGGCCAAACCTGCAATTTTTAAAAATATTTCAAAATAAAAGCCTGCCTGTGGCCTCCTGGGTTTCAAAGCGCTGCGTTCATCCCATCCTCTAAACTTTAAAGGAACATCCCGCAGATTCTGAAGGTTTGGTCCGCTCACATTTTCCACGTCAGCAAACCAGTTTATCAAATCAGGTTTCACAGCACAGAGTCACAACGTCCTCAGCATCCAGAAACCACACAGCTGATGGTTTCCTCCTCCTTCGCTGGGGACTATTTTCCCTGGCGGAGGAGGAGGAGGAGGAGGAGGAGGAGGAGGAGGGAGCGTTTCAGTGTGAAAAAGTCCTGAAAAGCCAACAGTGCTGCTGCTTTTAGGAAAACTCCTGTGGAGGACTTTATTGGGCTGATGGAAAACTGGAGTGAAGAAAGTGTGAAGGCTCTGAAAGTTCATGTTCATATCGGAGTGGAATGAATGGAGGAAAGGGAGGAGGAGTGATGTGGCAGCTCTGAAACCCCACTGTGTGTGTGTGTGTGTGTGTGTGTGTGTGTGTGTGTGTGTGTGTGTGTGTGTGTGGGCGAGGTGAGCTGGTTCATACCTGCTGACTGACTGACAGCAGCTGCCTCAGTAGCAGAACAGTAGTCGGGTTTCCTGCCAGCGCACATTGTGTCGGGGTCAGAGGTCAACGAGGCCTCAGCCGCTCATCTGAGGGATTCCATTCAAAGTCAAACTGAAACCTTTATTTAAACAAACAAACCAAACCCACTGACTTTATTCATTCATTTTTTTATTCTTTGGTCTTTACTTGGATCCTCATCACTTTCCAGGAGTGGCTGATCCTCCTCTGGACACAAAAACAGCCACAACAAAAACAGGCAGTAATATCAAAATCACAAGAACAACAGAATAGAATAGAATAAAGCAGAATAGAGCAGAATAGAATAATTGGTAACACTTTACAATAACAGTTGAAAAATTAACGTTAGTTAATGCTGTAATACACATGAAGTAACAGGTAACTAACCGTTAACTAATGTGTCTAAGAATCATGTACTAATGCTGTTCATGCTAAGGTATTAATTTATATGTTATTTAAGGGTTATTGTAGATATTATTAACATTAGTAAATGCCATAATAATCAGTAACTAACAGTTAATTAACCATTACGGCATTAACTAACGTTAACTAACATTAATTGTTGTACTCTTATTGTAAAGTGGTACCGAATAATTTATTAGTGAATCTAGTCAGATTCTCCCAGCTTTTCACACCCTCTGACCCAGAAGATTTTAAAAACAGTTTAACAGAAGATTTGAATGAGCGACACTCCGAGTTAAACACTGCATTTTTTTCTTTCTTCTTTCTCGTTCTGATGTATTTCCTGGTGAATGATTCAGGGAAGGATCGTTCACAAGAGCAAACCAACAGGATCTCAGCTTAGGACAGAGACACGCTTTTATTCTGAAGGGACAGGCGGATGACAGAGGATGTTTACAGATGTGTGAAGGTTTTATTGGCTGAAATGTTTGACAGCAGAGGTCACGTGAGGTCGTTTCATGGTGACTTTAATATCGCGACCTGCCCTCTCCGGTGACGAGTCCACACGACCAATCAGATCTTTAAAGCTCAATTTCCTTTGAAACCTGAGAAAATTCACTCGATCTCTGTCAACAACAAAGGAAAACGAAATCAAAAATAAAATCATATCGTAGTCGAATGAATGGAAACCACCGGCAGAGGAACTGGGCTTTTAATGTGAAAGGAACCCAGTTTTGTGCACAGATAAGCAGACAGACGAGTGTGAGGACAGCCACGACGATGATGATGATGGTGATGATGATGATGATGATGTCACTGGGTGGAGCCGCCTGAGCCTGCAGCACCATGAGCTCATCTCCCTGTGTGTGTGTGTGTGTGTGTGTGTGTGTGTGTGTGTGTGTTCCTCCCACGCTGTAAACCCCTGCATGTCAGCGCGTCGCCTCAGGCTCCTCCTCAGAGTTCAGTCGAGTTTTTCTTCAAACAAGGTAAAAAAAAAATCTGCCAGTGGGATGAGATAATCCCACGTGTTTCTGATGCTAATCAACGTGTTTCCGGATTTTTTCTTCTTTTTTTTTTAATTTGGCGTGGCTGTGTGTGATGAGGCAGGGCTGCCCCCCCGGCCCCCTGGCCTTCTCAGTGGCTGTCGAGCCGTTCTGTAAGCAAGACTGAACAAATTATTCAGGCTCAGAGGTCAAATTCAAGTTTTCTTCAGACAAAATGAAAATAATAATAATAATAATAATAATAATCTGCCGGTGGGATCAGCCCTCTCTCACAGTTTTCAGCCTGTTTCATTTGCCTTCTTTCAAAATAAAGTAAGAAAAATCCCCTGTCAGTCTCATATTCAGTGTTTCCAACGCCAAGCAACTTTCAGTGTTTCCACAATTTTCTAACTGACTCTAACTGCCTTAAAAGCCAAAAAAATAGTTGTATAGTTTTATGTTTTCATTGTTTTTGTTTTTTTGTTTTTGCTTTTTTTACCACTAGTTTCAGTTTTCATGTTAGTTTCTTTTCTTTCCCACCAAAACCGTTTCATTTTTCTCTTTTCTACTGTAAAAAAAAAAAAAAATCTCCATCTTTCAGTGATCAACTTCTGTTTTAGTTCCAGAAAAGTATTTTCTTCTTAGTTTTAAACAGTTTAAAACATTTAAACAGGAACAAAAAAAAAAAAAAAAAAAAAAAAAAACACCCTGCTGTGGCACAGGTGATGTCATTGCCTCACCTTGTGTGTGCAGCTGGTGTTCAGCGAGTCACCTGCCCTGCCGGCCTCCAGGTGGCGCTGTGCCAGCTGCCAGTGGCGACCTGTGCTCAGAGTCAAACGCTGCCTTGGAGCTTCATGTTTATTTCCTTGTATCTTTTCTCATTTATTTCTGTTTTCTGACACTTTGCCGCCTCTGTTTCTTTTAACTTTCATACATTTTCTTCAGGAAATGGCAGTTTCTACTGACTAATTACTATCCTGACACACAAATTTCCAGCTACTTAATAACTTTAAAATTTGAAATCTCCCTTTAAACTTTTTCAAACTGAAACAAACAACCAACATCCCTCAGAAAATGTAACTTTTTCTAGTTTATTTCTATATTTTCCCTATTTATTTCTGCTTTTCCCGACACTTTATGACGCTGCCAATCGGTGGCTTTGACCCACCCGCTAAGTCCAAGCAATCACACACACACACACACACACTAAACTGTTGCCATGGTGACAGCGGCGTTGTGGTCGGTTTATCCTATTCTTCCGTTTTCATCAGAGGAAACGTGGACGTCAGATTATCGGGCGTTCTTCATCGATGCATGTAGAACAGAAAGTTGTAGTGTGTGTGTGTGTGTGTGTGTGTGTGTGTGTGTGTGTGTGTGTCAGGTTCCTTGTCCGCTCTCTCTTCCTGCACACGCTCACATGGAAAAAGCCGTTCGGAAGTGAGAGTAAGGGTTTCCATGGCGACAGTGGTCAGGTTTCTCCAGCAGGGATCCACCTGTGCTAACCGGCTTCCTCTTAATCCCCGTAATCCCTGATTATAGAAGCCAGTTTTGTGTTTACATGGCAGCTCGCAGATTAACCACGTTACTGAAGTGACTGTAAACACTTCCAGCCCGGGTGCCGCCTCAGCCGTCAGGCCCCTGTGACCTCTGACCTCTGACCTCTCCGAAGTCCACCACACTCTGGGCTCCTGTGCCTCCTGGGAAACCTGAGAATTCACAGCCTTTTTTTCCAGTCATGCAAAACACCTGGAATATTTGGGGGAAAAAAATATATATATCATGGAAATATTAGAGAGATACCTTGAAAATGACATATTAGACGTTTGCATGTTTTTAGCCTCTTATGGCAGCTGTTGTGTTTTGTATGTATGGAAGCCCAAACAGGTCAAAAAACATGCAAAAACCACCCGCTGGCAGCACGTCTGCACATTGTTAGTGTGTCATGATATTATAGGATTTTTTTTCATTCTCTTCATTGTAACATGGAAAATATAACAAATGATTCTAATGAGAAATTATGAATGAATGAAAGACCTGTCATGTGAAGTCACTACAGGGCGGAGCTTCATAACAACTTCATCACGGATCACCGGCATTTTGTTGTTTTGTTTACATGACAAACAACGTGTTGACAACGTGTGATTGAATTCAGTGAACAGCTAACACACACACACACACACATATGCCTTTGAATGTGTTGGAACTACGGTGGCCCCGAGGGCTCAACACACTGCAGCTGAAGAAAACACACAGCAAACAGACAAAACACACACACAAACAGACAAAACACACACACACACAGACACACAGACAAAACACACACACACACAGACACACAGACAAAACACACACACAAACACACACAGACAAAACACACACACACACACACACACACACACAGACAAAACACACTCCAAGTCAGAAAACACCTTCATCACTGTGACAGCAGGTGCAGCGTTCAGGAACAAACAGCAGACGTGTTTCCAGAGGACACTCACCTGCTGCACCTGCTGTCACAGTGATGAAGGTGTTTTCTGTGTGTGTGTGTTTTGTCTGTGTGTGTGTGTGTTGTCTGTGTGTGTTTTTTCTGTTTGTGTGTGTGTGTTCTTCAGCTGCAGTGTGTTGAGCCCCTCAGGGCCACCGTAGGAAACCCTGTGGCTGTGTTCTGCTGCTGAGTTGTGTGTTTTCCTGCGTGTCTGTGAACGTCTCTCCTGTCAGATGAGTGTGCAGCAGCCCGCCGCCGCCGCCGCCGCCGCCGCCGCCGCCGTCTGTCTGATCTGTCAGGAGAGCTGCTCTGGATTCCAGCCACATTCCTGGAGGTAAAATCCTTCCCTTTCTCCCCTTTTCCCCCCGACTCCCCCCGCCTCCCCCCACCTCCCCCCGCCAC
>NW_021941791.1:0-23128 GCF_902150065.1 Myripristis murdjan | reverse complement strand
TGACCCGCCGGCTGCCTCACGGCTGACAACACATTCAGACTACAGAAACCAAGGAGCAAAACAAGCCCAACAGTAATAATAGTAACAATAATAACAATAACAATAACAACAGTAATAATAAGGCACTAGAGCGCTGCGGCCTCAGGCGGTCTCATGGTTCTGGTTCTGGTTCTGGTTCTGGTTCTCCATCCTCTGGAGGAGAACTGGAAGCTGGCGGTGGCACCGAATGCGACTCGAAGGCATCAGAAGTGTCTTGGAAAAATAGACATTTCTTGTATGCGTCATCGTTGCCATAGTAACACAAAAAGCCTGTTCCTCAGCGTCGGCGTCGTCGTTCCCCTTGTTCCCCGGTCTCGACAGTCAGGTTCCACCTGTGCGACTGAGAGGCGGCGGGTTCTCCCACGGGACCACAGCTAGCTTAGAGAACGTGCCCAACATGTTTTTCATATTTCAGAATGAATTCCCTCCTTTCCTGCCGGATCAGGTGACGCTGGCAAACGGCGCCGCTAGCCAGGAAGTGGCTGCATGCTAACGTTAGCTGCTGCTAACAGCTGATCAAACGTGTTGTATCATTTCGACGTCCCTCGAGCTTCTCTCCGTCGTCTCTTCAGGTGTTCCTCAGTCAGGAGGCGGTGGAACCGCAGCAGTTTGTCAGGTTCTCTGTGGTTCTACGGCGTGCAGCTGGAACGCAGCAGCACCACGAGGACAGCGGCGAGGAACATGGCCGCCGCGTGGATCCGGTCTGTTGTGACGTCAGTGACGGTAAATGTTCTGAATGCAGTGAAACATGAAATCAGCACTTCTGTGTGCGAACGACAGGATTAAAAAATCATTTTTGGCTGGAGAACCTGACACTCGGGGCGTCCCGGGGGCTGCCGCGGCACCACAGCCTCCGTCCTGGGTTCCCTCCCTTTAGAACAGTTCCTTTAGAACGTTCCTAACTGGAAAATAAAACACAGAACTTAAGGGATGTTGTGAATGTTAGTGAAGAAATACTGGAACGCTGCTGAGCTCCACTCAGCTCGGCCTGACAGCCTTCACAATAAAATCCCTGAATTATCCCACAAACGCAGCTCAACACATAAAACCTGAATTTCCCTGTGAGAGTCACGGCGAGTCTGCACTTCAAATTAAAAGTCTTCAAATTCAGATGTTTTAAGGTGTGCAGCCTTTTCAGCTCAAAGCAGCCCCGGCTGCCCGGTGCCACGCCCGTCTGCCGCTGCAACCACCCGGCTGTGACCCGACGGTGACCCGGCTGTGACCCGGCGGTGACCCGGCGGTGACCCGGCTGTGACCCGACGGTGACCCGGCTGTGACCCGGCCGTGACCCGGTGGTGACCCGGTGGTGACCCGGCTGTGACCCGGCCGTGACCCGGCCGTGACCCGGTGGTGACCCGGCTGTGACCCGGTGGTGACCCGGCGGTGACCCGGCGGTGACCCGGCGGTGACCCGGCTGTGACCCGGCGGGTCAAACCGTCTTGTGAGTTTGTGATGGCAACAGTCCCGTCAGCTCTCTCCCTGATTGGTCGGAAGCCCCTCAGTCTCCAGGTCGTAGCAGAGGTGTGTTGGGGTCAGAGGTCACAGCCCACAGCGCCGCCGCCGCCAGGGTGTGTGTGTGTGTGTGTGTGTGTGTGTGTGTGTGTGTGTGTTTGGGGTGGGGGGAGGTCCCACACCTTATTGCTTCATAGTTGATTCAGTGCAGGGAGTCAGTCAAACCCTCCACAAGGCACACAACAGTGTGTGTGTGTGTGTGTGTGTGTGTGTGTATGTGTGTGTGTTGTGGGGTGGGTGGGGGTGGGGGGTGGGGGTGTACAGTGCGTTCATTTGTTGTCTGATGAGACCCCTCCCCCCACCCCCTCCAGAGAAGAGACCAGCAGGCAGTGGAGTCATCGCTGGGTGAGGAGGAGGAGGAGGAGCTGAGAGGTCAGAGGTCATGGGGTCAGAGGTTAGTTGCCGGTGGCTGGTTGGGTTAGGAAACCAGAGGAGAGCAGGAGGGAGAGAGAAAGGAAAAGACAGAGAGGTTAGTTCCAGCAGGATGACATCAGGACCTTTAGTTCTAACAGGAACCGCCACGGATCTGCTCGCTCCGCCACAGGAACGTCACACCACCCCACGCCACGGGAAGGTCACGCCACAGGAACGTCAAGACACAGGAACGTCAAGACACAGGAACGTCACGTGACACCACAGGAACGTCACGCCATAGGAACGTCACGTCACTCCACAGGAATGTCACGTCACGGCACAGGAACGTCAAGACACAGGAACGTCACGCCTCGGGAACGTCACGCCTCGGGAACGTCATGCCACGGGAGCGTCACGCCATGGGAATATCACTTCACGCCATGGGAACATCATGTCACACCACAGGAACATCACGGCACGCCACAGGAACGTCACGTCACGCCACAGGAACGTCACGTCACGCCACAGGAACGTCACGCCATGGGAACATCACGTCACGCCACGGAAACTTCATGTCACGCCGCAGGAACGTCACGCCATGTGAACATCACGTCACGCCACGGGAACGTCACGCCACGGGAACGTCACGCCACGGGAACGTCACGCCACGGGAACGTCACGTCACGGAAACGTCACTCCACAGGAATGTCACGTCACGGCACAGGAACGTCAAGACACAGGAACGTCACGCCTCGGGAACGTCACGCCTCGGGAACGTCATGCCACGGGAGCGTCACGCCATGGGAATATCACTTCACGCCACAGGAACGTCACGGCACGCCACAGGAACGTCACGTCACGCCACAGGAACGTCACGCCATGGGAACATCACGTCACGCCACGGAAACTTCATGTCACGCCGCAGGAACGTCACGCCATGTGAACATCACGTCACGCCACGGGAACGTCACGCCACGGGAACGTCACGTCACGGAAACGTCACGCCAAGGGAACGTCACGTCACGAGAACGTCACGTCACGGGAACGTCACGTCATGCCACGGGAACGTCATGACATAGGAACGTCACGCCACGGGAACATCACGTCACGCCACAGGAACATCACGTCACGCCACAGGAACATCACGTCACGGGAACGTCACATCATGCCACGGGAACGTCATGACATAGGAACGTCACGCCACGGGAACATCACGTCACGCCACAGGAACATCACGTCACACCACAGGAACATCACGGCACGCCACAGGAACGTCACGCCATGGGAACGTCACGCCACAGGAACATCACGTCATGCTGCAGGAACGTCACGCCATGGGAACATCACGTCACGCTGCAGTCACGTCACGCCATGAGATCGTCACGTCACAGGAACATCACGTCACACCACAGGAACGTCACGGCACAGGAACGTCATGACACGCCACGGGAACGTTACGCCACGGGAACGTCACGCCACGGGAACGTCACGCCACAGGAACGTCACGCCACAGGAACGTCACGGTACAGGAACGTCATGACACGCCACGGGAACGTTACGCCACGGGAACGTCACGCCACAGGAACGTCACGCCACAGGAACGTCACGGCACAGGAACGTCACGCCACAGGAACGTCACACCATGGGAACGTCACGCCATGGGAAGGTCACGCCATGGGAATATCACGTCATGCCACAGGAACGTCACGCCATGGGAACGTCACGCCACAGGAACGTCACGCCATGGGAAGGTCACGCCATGGGAATATCACGTCATGCCACAGGAACGTCACGTCACGCTGCAGGGACGTCACGCCATGGGAACATCACATCACGGGAACGTCACGCCATGGGAACATCACGTCACGGGAACGTCACGCCATGGGAACATCACGTCACGGGAACGTCACGCCATGGGAAAGTCACGTCACCCCGCAGTAACGTCACACCACAGGAACGTCACGTCACGCCACAGGAACGTCATGTCACGCTACAGGAACGTCACGCCACGGGAACGCCACGCCATGGGAACATCACGTCACGCCATGAGATCGTCACGCTATGGGAACATCACGTCACGCCGCAGGAACATCACGCCAAGGGAACATCACATCACGCCGCAGTAACGTCAC
Source organism: Myripristis murdjan (assembly GCF_902150065.1). Taxonomy (NCBI): domain Eukaryota; kingdom Metazoa; phylum Chordata; class Actinopteri; order Holocentriformes; family Holocentridae; genus Myripristis; species Myripristis murdjan. The sequence continues at coordinate 19,091 of NW_021941791.1, read as the reverse complement.
GTCACGCCACAGGAACGTCATGTCACGCCACAGGAACGTCACGTCATGGGAACGTCACACCACAGGAACGTCACATCACGCCACAGGAACGTCACGTCATGGGAACGTCACACCACAGGAACGTCACATCACGCCACAGGAACGTCATGCCACGGGAACATCACGTCACGGGAACGTCACGCCATGGGAACATCACGCCACGGGAACATCACGTCACGCCATGTGAACATCACGCTATGTGAACATCACGTCACGCCACGGGAACGTCACACCACAGGAACGTCACACCACAGGAACGTCACGCCTCGGGAACGTCATGCCACGGGAGCGTCACGCCACGGGAACGTCACGCCACGGGAACGTCATGCCACGGGAGCGTCACGCCATGGGAATATCACTTCACGCCACAGGAACGTCACGGCACGCCACAGGAACGTCACGTCACGCCACAGGAACGTCACGCCATGGGAACATCACGTCACGCCACGGAAACTTCATGTCACGCCGCAGGAACGTCACGCCATGTGAACATCACGTCACGCCACGGGAACGTCACGCCACGGGAACGTCACGTCACGGAAACGTCACGCCAAGGGAACGTCACGTCACGAGAACGTCACGTCACGGGAACGTCACGTCATGCCACGGGAACGTCATGACATAGGAACGTCACGCCACGGGAACATCACGTCACGCCACAGGAACATCACGTCACGCCACAGGAACATCACGTCACGGGAACGTCACATCATGCCACGGGAACGTCATGACATAGGAACGTCACGCCACGGGAACATCACGTCACGCCACAGGAACATCACGTCACACCACAGGAACATCACGGCACGCCACAGGAACGTCACGCCATGGGAACGTCACGCCACAGGAACATCACGTCATGCTGCAGGAACGTCACGCCATGGGAACATCACGTCACGCTGCAGTCACGTCACGCCATGAGATCGTCACGTCACAGGAACATCACGTCACACCACAGGAACGTCACGGCACAGGAACGTCATGACACGCCACGGGAACGTTACGCCACGGGAACGTCACGCCACGGGAACGTCACGCCACAGGAACGTCACGCCACAGGAACGTCACGGTACAGGAACGTCATGACACGCCACGGGAACGTTACGCCACGGGAACGTCACGCCACAGGAACGTCACGCCACAGGAACGTCACGGCACAGGAACGTCACGCCACAGGAACGTCACACCATGGGAACGTCACGCCATGGGAAGGTCACGCCATGGGAATATCACGTCATGCCACAGGAACGTCACGCCATGGGAACGTCACGCCACAGGAACGTCACGCCACAGGAACGTCACGCCATGGGAAGGTCACGCCATGGGAATATCACGTCATGCCACAGGAACGTCACGTCACGCTGCAGGGACGTCACGCCATGGGAACATCACATCACGGGAACGTCACGCCATGGGAACATCACGTCACGGGAACGTCACGCCATGGGAACATCACGTCATGGGAACGTCACGCCATGGGAAAGTCACGTCACCCCGCAGTAACGTCACACCACAGGAACGTCATGTCACGCCACAGGAACATCATGTCACGCTACAGGAACGTCACGCCACGGGAACGCCACGCCATGGGAACATCACGTCACGCCATGAGATCGTCACGCTATGGGAACATCACGTCACGCCGCAGGAACATCACGCCAAGGGAACATCACATCACGCCGCAGTAACGTCACGTCACGCCACAGGAACGTCACGTCACGCCACAGGAACGTCATGTCACGCCACAGGAACGTCACGTCATGGGAACGTCACACCACAGGAACGTCACATCACGCCACAGGAACGTCATGCCACGGGAACATCACGTCACGGGAACGTCACGCCATGGGAACATCACGCCACGGGAACATCACGTCACGCCATGTGAACATCACGCCATGTGAACATCACGTCACGCCACGGGAACGTCACACCACAGGAACGTCACACCACAGGAACGTCACGCCACGGGAACGTCACGCCACGGGAACGTCACGCCACGGGAACGTCACGCCACGGGAACGTCACGCCACGGGAACGTCACGCCACGGGAACGTCACGCCACGGGAACGTCACGCCATGGGAACATCACGTCACGCCATGAGATTTTCACGCTATGGGAACATCACGTCACACCACAGGAACGTCACATCACGCCACAGGAACGTCATGCCACGGGAACATCACGTCACGGGAACGTCACGCCATGGGAACATCACGCCACGGGAACATCACGTCACGCCATGTGAACATCACGCCATGTGAACATCACGTCACGCCACGGGAACGTCACACCACAGGAACGTCACACCACAGGAACGTCACGCCACGGGAACGTCACGCCACGGGAACGTCACGCCACGGGAACGTCACGCCACGGGAACGTCACGCCACGGGAACGTCACGCCACGGGAACGTCACGCCACGGGAACGTCACGCCATGGGAACATCACGTCACGCCATGAGATTTTCACGCTATGGGAACATCACGTCACGCCGCAGGAACGTCACGCCAAGGGAACATCACATCACGCCGCAGTAACGTCACGTCACGCCACAGGAACGTCATGTCACGCCACGGGAACGTCACGCCACGGGAACGCCACGCCATGGGAACATCACGTCATGCCATGAGATCGTCACGCTATGGGAACATCACGTCACGCCATGGGAACGTCACGCCATGGGAACATCATGTCACGCCACAGGAACGTCACGCCATGGGAACATCACGTCACGCCATGGGAACATCATGTCACGCCACGGGCACATCACGTCACGCCATGTGAACATCACGTCACGCCATGGGAACGTCACGTCACGCCATGGGAACATCACGTCACGCCGCAGTAACGTCACGTCACGCCACAGGAACGTCATGTCACGCCACAGGAACGTCACGTCATGGGAACGTCACACCACAGGAACGTCACACCACAGGAACGTCACGTCACGGGAACGTCACGCCATGGGAACATCACGTCACACCACAGGAACATCACGTCACACCACAGGAACGTCATGTCACGCTACAGGAACGTCACGCCACGGGAACGTCACGCCATGGGAACACCACGTCACGCCATGAGATCGTCACGCTATGGGAACATCACGTCACTCCGCAGGAACGTCACGCCAAGGGAACATCACATCATGCCGCAGTAACGTCATGTCACGCCACAGGAACGTCATGTCACGCCACAGGAACGTCACGTCATGGGAACGTCACACCACAGGAACGTCACACCACAGGAACGTCACGCCACGGGAACGTCGCGTCACGGAAACGTCACGCCAAGGGAACGTCACGTCACGGGAACGTCACGCCATGGGAACATCACGTCACACCACAGGAACATCACGTCACACCACAGGAACGTCATGTCACGCTACAGGAACGTCACGCCACGGGAACGTCACGCCATGGGAACACCACGTCACGCCATGAGATCATCACGCTATGGGAACATCACGTCACTCTGCAGGAACGTCACGCCAAGGGAACATCACATCATGCCGCAGTAACGTCATGTCACGCCACAGGAACGTCATGTCACGCCAAGGGAACGTCACGTCATGGGAACGTCACATCACAGGAACGTCACGTCACGCCACAGGAACGTCACGTCATGCCACAGGAATGTCATGCCACGGGAACGTCTGCCATGGGAACATCATGTCACGGGAACGTCACACCACAGGAACGCCACGTCACGCCACAGGAACGTCACGTCACGCCACAGGAATGTCATGCCACGGGAACGTCTGCCATGGGAACATCATGTCACGGGAACGTCACGCCACACCGCAGGAATGCCGTGACGTTCCCGTGACGTGACGTTCCCGTGGCATGACGTTCCCGTGGCATGACGTTCCTGTGGCGTGGCGTGACGTTCCCGTGGCATGACGTTCCTGTGGCGTGACGTGACGTTCCTGTGGCGTGACGTGACGTTCCTGTGGCGTGGCGCGGCGTGGTGTGGCGTGGCGCGGCGTGGTGTGGCGCAGCGCGGCGACAGAGGTGGAGTGAGTCACGTTCAGATGGTGAGACATAAAAGCTGCAGCCTCAGAGTTTCTCTCCTGGAGTTTCTTTTTATTTGATTTTGTTTTGTTTTTTTAATTTTAGGGTTTGATCTAAAATAAATGACGTGGATCATTTTTGAAAATGTTTTTTGTTGAGTTTCATTTTTCTACAGAGCTGTATCTCTGTCTGCTGCTGAGAGGCATCTCATCTCAGTACATCTGCCTGTCTGTCTCTGTCTCTCTGTCTGTCTGTCTCTCTCTCTCTCTCTCTCTGTCTCTCTGTCTAATTTTGTGTTAAGTTTATTGAAATGTTCTTGCAGTTTTAGTTTACATGTGCTCATAAAACTAGTTTTCTGTTTTTGTAAGTTTTTGTTGTTGTTGTTTTTTGTTTGTTTGTTTGTTTGTTTGTTTTTTACTAATATTTTGGTCATATTTTGGCCTCCACCAAGTAAGGGAGAATCTTTTGGCAGAACGAAGCTCCGCCCCTCCAGGAGAGTTCACACTGACGAACTGCATGCTGGGAGTTTTACTGTGTTGGCGTCCTCTGGTGGAGCGACTGCAGCCCAGGGCGCCACCTGGTGGCTCGTGCTGCTTCATTAGTTTGTTTGACCCTCTGAACAAAAACCCCCTTATTTCTTTTCACACATATATCTATAAATATCTACATCTATAAAAACCTTTTGCTGTAAAGTGTAGGCTAACCATGAAATTAAAAAAAAGAAAACAAACAAAAAATAAAAATGAAATGACACGAAGAGGAAAAGTCAAAGCACGATGAAAAGTTTTAGAATTTTTTCCAGCGAAGAGGTGAGCTCGTGTTTCCAGCTTTGCTTGTCTCAGGTTTGACATTCACACGCCGTGAGCTCGGGAATATTTATTTACATGAGAATCTGCAGATCAAAACTGAGCAGCTTCACTTCTGAGTCTCAGAGGGTCAAAGCAAACAGCACATAGGCTGATGGACAGGTAGACAGGTGGACAGGTGAGCGGCAGGTGAGCGGCAGAGCGACAGGTGAGCAGCAGAGTGACAGGTGAGCGACAGGTGAGCGGCAGAGTGACAGGTGTGTGGCAGAGCGACAGGTGAGCGGCAGAGCGACAGGTGAGCGGCAGGTGAGCGGCAGATGAGCGGCAGAGTGACAGGTGTGTGGCAGGTGAGCGACAGAGCGACAGGTGTGTGGCAGAGCGACAGGTGAGCGACAGAGTGGCAGGTGAGCGGCAGAGCGACAGGTGAGTGACAGGTGAGTGGCAGAGCGACAGGTGTGTGGCAGAGCGACAGGTGAGCGGCAGAGTGACAGGTGAGCGGCACGTGAGTGACAGAGCGACAGGTGTGTGGCAGAGTGACAGGTGAGTGACAGAGCGACAGGTGTGTGGCAGAGTGACAGGTGAGTGACAGAGCGACAGGTGTGTGGCAGAGCGACAGGTGAGCGGCAGGTGAGCGGCAGAGCAGCAGGTGAGCGGCAGAGCGACAGGTGAGCGACAGGTGAGTGGCAGAGCGACAGGTGAGCGGCAGGTGAGCGGCAGAGCAGCAGGTGAGCGGCAGAGCGACAGGTGAGCGACAGGTGAGTGGCAGAGCGACAGGTGAGCGGCAGGGAGGAAAAAAGTTCAAATGAAAGCGGCGAGTGAGACGGAGCTGAATCTTAAAGGCGGCGAATCAGAAAAGAGGACAAGCAGCATCATCATAAAAATTTAGGGCCAAAACAGTTTTGTTGTTGTTGTTGTTGTTGTTTTTATCAATAGAAGTTTTATTGCCTTTTCAATGAATCATTTCTATGTACAACAAACATGGAAATCTTTGCTGTCATGGTACAAAGCAACAAGACATTTTTTTATTATTTTTTGAGCTAAAGAGCGACTACCCACGGCAGGTCGAAGCAGCTAAAGCGCTCAACTCAAAACTCTACGGACAGTTCACAGGACATCATCATCATCATCATCATCATCATCATAGAAAATGCACTTGCATATAAACACTGGAAAGGTCCTGTTTTCTGTATAAAGCCCTAAAATATATTCAAAAATAGAGGAAAATTTCTAAAGTGGCACTATAAAGCTGCTATGATGCGAATACGTCTTCTCCTACAAACAGCCTCTACAGTCTTCTGGCTATTTCTTTGCAAAATACAAGTAAAATCTGACATTTCATATACATTCCTGCTTTATAGATTTTTGTAATATATGTATTTATATATATATATATATATTTGTATATATATATTTCAAGAAGCTCCATGTAAATACTATTTTCTTTGCAACAGCTAAAAAATAAAAAAGAAGCTTACAGTAAAACATAAAAAACATGTCAAGTGGAATCATTTTTGTGTAAAATGCATGTCCTCGGTCGCAGCTTCAGAATAAACACATTTATTCGTTTCAGATCATCGTCATGAGGTTTGTTTTCCAGGCGTCGCCCCGCCGGCTGCAGAGGAGAGCAACTATGCTGCTTTTTATTTCCTTTCTCTGAGCTCAGTGCAAAATAAGATTTGTGCCGTCGTCTTAATCCAACAGACAGAAAGACACGAGGAAGGTGTGGCTCCTTCACCAGACTGAAAAAAAAAAAAAAAACCCAAAGGAGCTGAGAGGTTTGTCTTTGCTTTTTGAAGGTTCTTCTCTGAAGCAACACAAACAGAGAACACCCAACCAGCTGAGACCCAGGAGCCAGGGCAGGCTTTTATTTTGATGTTTCATTTACGTCTTCCCTTTGTTTCCTTTCACTAATATTGTTAAAAGATGCTACTTTGGTAAAGATGAAACATTTGTGGTGTACAGTGTAGAGTCTTGTTTAAAAAAATAAATACTAAATTAAAAAAGATTTTTAATGACACGAAAGTCAAAGAAAAGTGTCCGTTTTAAAAAAATATATTTTAAGATGAAAATCTGCTCTTTGCAACACAAATGCGTCGGCATCGGCCAAAACAGCAAAATTTTAAAAATATTATTTGTGAAAAATGTTTTTCAGTTTCAGTAAAATATTTTCAGGATAAAAGCCCTGCCCTGGGGGCCCTCAGGGGTCTGGAGTGTCACTCTGAGCTGATGAGGAGCCTCACCTGTCCTGCCTCACCTGTCCTCTCCTCTGCCTCCATCAGAGCTGCACGCTGGCGAACACACAGGTTTACCGGTCGACCCTGAACGCAGCCCGCCCCGCCCGGCGCCGTGCCCCGCCCCCGCCCGGTCCAGTCGGGTCAGCTGTTACGGCGTGCTCAGTGCTGCTGACGCGGGTTTAGACGGGTCAGATCTGTTAAAGGAAGCGAGCGGCGGTCCGGCGCTGCCGCGGCGACAGGCTCCGCCCAGGAACTTTGTGCAATTTGATCAGATTTTTGTTTCATTAATTCTGTGAGTGTTACCTAACCGTTACTTAGTCTGTTGTTCAATACGGATTAAAGTTTGACCTTTTAGTAACAAACTCTCCTAACAGCGTGCGCTTGTTTCATGTGTCCCTGCAGGGTTCCCACGTTCCAGGACTCTTCAAGGTCGTATTCAGTGACCTCTGAACGTGTCGCTGACACGTAAGCAACACGTTAGCGACATGCCAACGGCACGCAAGCGTCGTGTTGTTTCCATGGAAACGCCATCTTGATCAAAGTGCTAAACATGTGGAACGTGAGCAAGTAGAACACTTAAAAACATGACGTCATAACTTTTCCAGGATCTCGCTCCTTTTTCCAGGACATTTTTGTCAGTTTTGGAATTTTCCAGGTTTTTCCCGTGGCTGGAAAACTGGGCCCTAACCTTGCAGGTGTTTTCCAGGTTCTCCAGGCTGCGTGGGAACCCTGTTCAAGAACGTCTCTCACCTCGAGAGTCAGGCGGGAAAATAACATTTCTGCTGCTCCTCAGCAACACGCAATGCATTTTGGGAAATCTGTGTATTTTCTGATACTGAAGCAGTGATGTGGAACGGAAACCGTTCATTTCACTCTCCGGATCTTGCCATGTTGTTTTGTTTTGTTGTTTTGTTTGTTTGTGCTAAACATTCAGACTATATTATGGAAGAGGAAGTGGAGCTCCTCCACGTTGTGATAAATGTGATGAAGGTTGTTGAGGCTGAGCAGCAGCAGGAACGTCAGATTCCTCGATAATCGCATCAAACTCTGAACGTTTCATCACAGACGACTTGATCCTGTGGACCTTCTGTTTGGAAAGTTTTTATCGCCCAGATAGAAACTTCATCTGTCAGTAAATCATGTTCCATACATCCAGTCTACAGTCCAATTACAAAACTGGTGTTTTTAAAACAAGGGATCGAGCCTTTTGGTGCAGAAACACCAACAAAAGGGAAGCCAGTTCAGTGTAAAAAAAAAAAAAAAAAAATCTGAGATGGTAAAAAATAAAAGGTCTGATTTTCCTGCACTTGGTTTCTGCATACAGATAAATACTTTTGAACAAAGCATTAGCTGATGTAGGGAGCTGAGAACTTGAATATTTTAAGACTTAAAGTGGCAATAACAAAGACCTTCTTGCTGATCAGAGCAGGGAAGCTAACACAAGATTTCCTTTCTGTTTTAAGGATCGGCCCGTTATTTGTCATCAACATCATGGCAGATGCATAAAGTCCTCGAAATAACGGAGCAGAACGTAGCAGGATCTCTGTTGGAACGTGGCTGAATGTTTGTGTGTTTGGAGCCTCATTATTCTGTTGTGATCATCAGGAACATGAAGGAACCTACAAACAAACTCTGGGAGGAACCAAAACTGCTTCCGTCCAAGGAGGTGGAGTTCTGACGGAAAGTCGGCAGTTTGCAGGCAGAGGATGTCGGACCACATCCCGAACATACACACACACACACACACACACACACACACACACACACACACACACACACGGGGGGTAACATCGAACAGCAGACATCAGTCATGCTGGCCGGCTTTCCCAAAGCCCATCCTGCAGGCCATCCTTCCCTCCGTCCGCTCGCGCCGTTTTCTCGCCTTCAGCTGACTTACAGCGTTTTGAATTCAAACTCGGTTCTTCTGTCTTCCGTCTCTGTCTCGGCTTCGTTTGGCCGTTTGAGGAACCAGAACCCAGACGAGGGACCGGCTGACAGGAACGTTCTCAAAATGGAACCAACCCTGCAGCTTCGTTTGGTGTCCAGCTGACAGGAAGCTCCATGTTGGTTTACAAAGAAATAAGAGCGTTTTTACTGGACCACAGTCCTGACGGGCCTTCAGCACGGATCTGTCCGGAAAACATTTGAGAAATCAGGGTTTTCCTAGTTTTAGCATGAATGTCACCAGAAAAACAAGCCAATCAGAATCCGCCCCAGTTTTTTTTCCCAATTGTCATAATAGGGCTTCATCAGGAGTTTTAAATGGACATCAGCCTGGCTATGTGCGGCAGCAGGGAGGAGGGCAGGGCCACCAACACCACCAGCCAATCAGCAGCCAGCAGCTCATTAATAATGAATAAAAGTCTCGAAAAAGGCTTGATAGACTTCTTTCTGTTATCTAAATGTCCCAGCTGTGTGGTTTTTGGACATTTTGTCATATGAAACCGTTTTAAACAACGGTTCATCATCAAAAAATGCCAAAATGACCACACCCCCTCTGGCAGGTTCAGCTCAAGCCTGATTCATCTGGATTTGGAGGCGAGAGACTTTGAGACGGAAAACGGCGTCATCACTGCCGGACGGGTGGACCGGGGTGTGGTGGCGTTGGGAAGGTCGGCCGTGGAGACACACAGCACAGGTGGCCAAACTAACCTCGGTCTGCGGTCACGACCCTTTGGTAAGGATGGACTCGCATGTCATGCCTTCGCACTTTAGCGGCCACCGCACCTGCACCAGGTCGCAAACATCACCACAGTGTTATGGAAGACATCAGGATACGGGACGTCCCGTCCGCATCATCACACAACAGGCTGATACAGGAACATGTACACAAACAAACAAACACCTCTATACAACAACTAGTTACGCAAAAATCATTAGAAAATACATGTTAAGGCACAAAATTATACTCATTTTTCGTAACAAGGTGAAATCTGTGACTTAGTAGCATAAGATGGGCACGGAGCCGCCTTCCGTTACGTGTTGAGTCCTTGTTACAGGTTCACAGGTTTTATTATGCATCTACAGCCACTGAGTGAGGAAGCTGCTAGTCACATGACGTCAGGGCGAGCGGGAGCAAGTGCATCGTTCCAGTTATCTTCTTAAATATAATACTGACAGGAGCTGCTCCGTCACAGGCCGGAGCGCTGAGGCTTGGTCGGCACGTGACAGTAGTACAAACGTCTTCGCCGCTGAAATCACAGCCGCACTCGACTGGGCGGAGCCAAGAGAGCAAAGCCACACAGACGACATGGCAGCTGTTTCCCAGCCGAGCGCGGCGGTCAGACAGACAGTCAGACAGACAGTCAGACAGACAGACAGCTCGGTACCTGAAACGCCTCCATCACAACCGGCTTTCTGGTCTGTTGGGAAACAATTTAGACGGAGAGTCGAATGCAGCGCCCCCTGGTGGAGAGCACCTCAGTTAGCAGCCGATGTGTCACATGTCTGCCAACACGACGCTGTATTCTTAACTGATAACTATTTGCATGTTTTCTTTTTAATGCAAATAATTTAATTTAATGCAAAGTATCTCACAGTAGGAAATACATTTTAAGGGGTTGATTTATCGAGTTTTGCACAAAACTGTTTCTCAGTGTAGCAGCTGATTTTCCAGGACGGGTCATGTGACTGGGCATCTGTCTGGAAACACGTCTGTTTCCTGTTTTCCTGTTTTTTTTTTTTTTAGCGTTAGGAGCGGCAGCAGGTCACATGACCTCTGAGCTCCTCAAATCACCTTCATACGAGGAAACACCTTTCCAGGTTTGTTATTTTTGTGTTTAAATTGTTGTGAGCAGCCCCGCTGTGTGGAGTCAGGACGCGCTGCACATTCTGTCCACGCAGCCGAGCTCCGAGCTCAGCGAGACCAACATCTGCACCTGAACACGCACACCTGTGCTGCGTCTCACCTGTGTGATAAATCAACCCCGCAGACAGAGGGCGCTCTCCGCTGGCAGCCCGCCACTTCCTGTTTCTGTACTGAGAGGCTGAACATGTAAACGTGCCGCCATGTTGCTGTCATGTGGCTCCGCCTGCAGGGGGCGCCATGCACACTGCAACAAGACTGTGTGTGTGTGTGTGTGTGTGTGTGATGGCCAGTGTAAACCTCAGTAGTAAGACAGCTGTCTGTCTGTCTGTCTGTCTGTCTGACTGTCTGGCTGCTCGGCTCAGCGTTTCATGGCGTCTTAAGACTCAAAAGAAGGCCGCTATGGAGAAAATATGTGTGTGTGTGTGTGTGTGTGTGTGTGTGTGTGTGTGTGTGTGTTGGCAGGCCTTGGAAAAGTTCAGACAGAGAGAGAGAGAGAGGGTGAACACGTCCTCGCTCGGCCCGTCTTCCTCCTGTTCACAAAGTCCATGTCCGCTAACACGGCAGCCAATCAGGTTGCCTCACCCGCTTAGAGTGAGAACCAATCAAAGGAGGCGTCTGACAATAGGCCACGCCCCCCTGTTGTGTTGGCAGTTCAGTTTTTTTACAAACTCAAGCTTCAGTCTTTGTGGAGGAGGCATTTCCCATGATGCCATCCTGTCAGCGTCTTAACGAGGTCGGGCAGAGGCGGGGGGGGGGGGTAGTGGGCAGGTGATGGGGGGTGGGGGTGGAGGAGGGGGGGGTTGGGGGGGGTAGTGTGGCATTTTCAGACGCCGCCAAATTATTTGGTATTTACAGACACAAGAAAAGCCAATCTCTCTCTCTCTCTCTCTCTCTCTCTCTCTGTCGGGCGTCCTCTGGGTGGGTGTGGCACCTGGCAAAGGAGGAGGTGGGCGGGGTTAACTCTGAGGAGGTGTGGCATGCAGCGGGCTGGAGGGGGGAGGGGTTGGTTGGGGGGGCTTTCTTTCTGTTTAGGAGGCGTGTCTGAGGAGCAGCGTGGGGGCGGGGCTCCACTGGCCATGGGGGTGGTGATGGGGGTGCTGGTGGGGCGTGGGGGGGCAGTCGCAGGGGCAGGGCGGGGCGGGCTTACCTAGCACCCCACTGGAGTCCAGGGGGTATTCCAAGATGGAGGCCGGCGCCGCCAGAGCGTACGGGTATTCGTATGGCGTTGCGTAGATCAGGCCGGACTCGGCGCCCGGGGGGACGAGCGCAGCCGCGCCCGGGTGGGGCGCCCGTTCGGCAGCACCGTCTGGATCTGACGAATCAGTGGCATGAGGGCGGGGGCCAGCGGGGGCGGGAGTGCGCAAGGCGGTGGGCGGGGCCCAGGACGGGGGCAGGGCCAGGTATAAGGCGAGGAGTCTGAGAAGAAGCTGCAAGAGAGAAGGCAAGGGCGGCTGGAGTGAGAAAAGAGAGAGAGAGAGAGAAGGAGACAAGGAGACAAGGAGAGGAGACAGGGAGAAGAGGGGAGGAAACAAGGAGACAGGGAGAGGAGGGGAGGAGGTGAAGGAGGAGAAACAGTTAGTATCAGGCTTCCGTTAGAGCAGCTAGCAGTTAGCAGTTAGCATACAGTCTGTCTCACACACACATACACACAGACACACACACACACACACACACACACACACACACAGACACACACACACACTCACACATTAGGGTGTTTTTTGCCTGTTAATTGGCTGAGTAGCTCCTGCAGGCTAACGATGCTACCTCGTTAAGTCAGCATGTCCAGGATTCCTGTGTAAACTCTGTAGCTGCAGGCCGCAGGCCCTGGCCCCGCCCACAGGGACTCAGCGACCAATGAGGAGAGTCGCTCAGTTAGAACAGCCAGTCTCTGAACTGCAGCTGTGGTCTTTTGTGCTCAGTCAGATTAATTAATCTGAGAGACTAAATGCTAAATCTGTAGCTCCTTAGTCCAGGACTAAACCCAGTCCAGATCCCAGGAGCCAGGAGCCACACTCAGGATGCAGGTCAGCACTGTGAAACAAGACTGGAACAAACTGGTCTCAGACCAGGCCTAACTGTAGTCCTGGTCTAACTGTAGACCAGGTCTAACCTTAGGCCAGGCCTAACTGTAGTCCAGGTCTAACTGCAGTCCAGGTCTAACCTCAGACCAGGTCTACCTGTAGTTCAGGTTTAACTATAGTCCAGGTCTAACCTCAGACTTGGTCTAACTGTAGTCCAGGTCTAACCTCAGACTTGGTCTAACCTCAGACCAGGTCTAACTGTAGTCCAGGTCTAACATCAGACTTGGTCTAACCTCAGACCAGGTCTAACTGTAGTCAGGTCTAACCTCAGACCAAGTCTAACTATAGTCCAGGTCTAACTGCAGTCCAGGTCTAACTGTAGTCCAGGTCTAACTATAGTCTAGGTCTAACTGCAGTCCAGGTCTAACTGTAGTCCAGGTCTAACATCAGACTTGGTCTAACCTCAGACCAGGTCTAACTGTAGTCAGGTCTAACCTCAGACCAAGTCTAACTATAGTCCAGGTCTAACTGCAGTCCAGGTCTAACTGTAGTCCAGGTCTAACTATAGTCTAGGTCTAACTGCAGTCCAGGTCTAACCTCAGACCAGGTCTAACTGTAGTCCAGGTCTAACCTCAGACGAGGTCTAACTGTAGTCAAGGTCTAACCTCAGACCAGGTCTAACTGTAGTCCAGGTCTAACTGTAGTCCAGGTCTACCTGTAGTTCAGGTCTAACCTCAGACCAGGTCTAACTATAGTCCAGGTCTAACTGCAGTCCAGGTCTAACTGTAGTCCAGGTCTAACTATAGTCTAGGTCTAACTATAGTCCAGGTCTAACTGCAGTCCAGGTCTAACTGTAGTCCAGGTCTAACTATAGTCTAGGTCTAACTGCAGTCCAGGTCTAACCTCAGACCAAGTCTAACTATAGTCCAGGTCTAACTGCAGTCCAGGTCTAACTGTAGTCCAGGTCTAACTATAGTCTAGGTCTAACTGCAGTCCAGGTCTAACTATAGTCTAGGTCTAACTGTAGTCAAGGTCTAACCTCAGACCAGGTCTAACTGTAGTCCAGGTCTAACTGTAGTCCAGGTCTACCTGTAGTTCAGGTCTAACCTCAGACCAAGTCTAACTGTAGTCCAGGTCTAACCTCAGATCAGGTCTAATTGTAGTCCAGGTCTAACCTCAGGCCAGGTCTACCTGTAGCTCCAAGGGGGATTAGGACTTTGTAAACTGGCTGAGTCTCGGCCTTAAAGCACCTCCAGGTCTGAGGTCAGCCTCGGTTCACCTGGAACTTATGATCCAGGTCCAGTTAGACCTGGTTTTGGTTCATGTCTTCACACTGCAGCTCAGTTCTGACAGAACATCAGGAGAACCTCAGGACCTCAGACAGGATCCAGATCACATGACCCAGAGGAACCGCTGTGATGTCACTCTGTGCGACATCATGTGGTCACACACACACACACACACACCAAACACACACACACACACACACACACTCACACACACACACACAACACACACACACACACACACACCACACAGCTGAGAGCCTTACGGGACTTGATGTTGGCGTCGCGGTACGTCCCGTTCAGGATGGCCAACTCCATCAGCTGCATCTTCTTCAGACTGTCTTCCCCCTCCGCCTGCAACACACACACACACACACACACACACACACACACACACATAGCACCACATCTTAATTTCTGCAGCTTCATTACTTCATGGTCTCAAATGAACACCACACACACACACACACACACAGTCCTACAGAGGCCCACACTGTTACACACACACTAGTACACAGTGTACAGTATGACAGAATGTAATGCTGCATACTACCACAAAGTACTGCATACTACCACAAAGTACTGCAATGTAATACACAGAACCACGCAGTACCGCACAGACAGTAAGTGTGTACTGCACTACACTGAAGTTGTACTGCAGTTTGAGCTGTGGTCCTGTTAGTGGCGCTGTGATGTCATCCCACACACACACACACACACACACACACACCTCCTGGTCCAGAGCCAGGGAGTCGCCTTCCTCATCCTCTCCTCCCCTTCCCGACTCTGTCCAGTGTGTGTATGTGTGTGTGTGTGTGTGTGTGTGTGTGTGTGTTTGTGTGTGTGTGTGTGTGGACAGCTGTACGCTCCAGGAGAGGAAACATTCCTGGAGAGAGCGAGTGGTGGAGAGACGGAGAGAGAGAGGAGTCACTCTGTGGGAAATGTTCTGGGTGTGTTTGGAATCCAGACTGGGGTGGAGCAGAGGGGCGGGGCAGAGGGGGCGGGGCGGAGGGGGCGGGGCAGAGGGGGCGGGGCAGAGGGGGTGGAGCCAGACAGTTACAACCTGAGGTCAAACCACAAAGTTCACTAAAACACTGAAATAACTAATTGACCAATCAGAGAGAGAAGGGAGTGTGTGTGCGTGTGTGTGTGTGTGTGTGTGTGTGTGTGTGTGTGTGCGTTGACACGGCCAACACAGCTGGTATAACACACACACACACACACACACACAGACTGTCACAGTGTCACATGTGTTACTGGCTCTTAATCCAGTCCATATGTTAATTAGGACAGTTTTAATTGGTCTGTCTGCGTTAATTGGATGATGAGCTCATTAATATGCAAACGAGCTGCAGCTCCTGTCAGGTGCTAGAGGGACGGGGCTCCACTTTGAGGTCATCTTCACCTCCACACCTGCTGGAAATGTGTTAGGGTTAGAACATCTGCTCACAGCTGGAGGAGATGAGCTGCATCACCGCTCAGCAGCCAATCAGGACGCAGCGCCACACATCAGCACGTCGTCCTGACGAGCCGCCGCTCAGACGCCGACCCACAGCAGCCATGCGCTTTCAGCACGCCGCCGGCTGCGTGCTGCGTGCTGCGTTCTGCGTTCTGCGTTCTGCTCAGCCTGAGGGCCCTTACAGGAACTGATCAGCGTGATGTTCTTTAATGTTCCTTAATGTTCTTTAATGTTCTTTAATGTTCTTTAATGTTCTTTAATGTTCTTTAATCTGCAGCCTCTGTTCTGCCTCACCAGTCAGAAGTTACACACCCACATTTAGTGTGGGTTGCTAGGCAACAGAAATTATTTACTTTAAGTTCCATTTTATATCTCACACACACACACACACACACACACACACACACACACACACACACACACACACACACACACAGGGGCGCACATCCGACTCCACCACTGGGGGGGTCAAGTCCTTACTTTCTCCAAAGAGGGGGGTCACCATATTAACCATGACCAATATAAATGCACACGTCAGCAGTCTGCCCCTCTCCAGGGCAGGGACACAGAAACACCTGAACCTGGGGGCCACTTTAGGAAAATGACATGGGGCCAGGGGCCAGTTGACAAAATGACAACATTAATGATACTTGATTACTTCTCTCTTTCATTTGTTTTATTTTCACCAAACGTATCAAAAGGTGCAGTGATAGTCTTTTATGGTTTGGCTTTTCATTTCTATCATGTCCACAACACAGTTTGTAACCAAATGAATTTACCACATTTTTCCATAATATTGAATAATTGTGAAAGTGCAGTTTGCACATTCAAAGGGTTTGGGCTGATGTCACTTACAGAGCTGTAGGACCAAACCATTTAGCAGGAGACACGGGGGGTGCTGCTTTAAGAATCCTTTCAGAAGTGTCGTGTTTATGTGAGAAATTATTTCAAAAGTGTACACCACACACACACCACCACACACCACACACACACCCACACACGTTTTTTTTTCTCTAACTCATGGATGGGAGGGATATCTTTGAAAAGTGGAGGGGACGTCTCTTAAAAGTGGGGGGACACTGACCACTTGACCCCCCCGGGATTTGCACCAATGCACACAACACACACACACACACACACACACCACACACACACACACACACACAGGTTACCCAGGCTGCAGTGGAAATCCTCACAATAACAGGATGACTCTGTTATGTAAGACTTTACTACAGAGTGTGTGTGTGTGTGTGTGTGTCCTTTGTCTTCAGGACAGCAAGACAATGACCAATGATCTGTGTGTGTGTGTGTGTGTGTGTGTGTGTGTGTGTGTGTGTGTCTATAATTACCCAGCAGGTTATTCTGGGCTTGGCTCTGGTGTGGAACGCTCCTTCCTGACAGGACAGGACGCGAACTCTGAGTGTGTGTGTGTGTGTGTGTGTGTGTGTGTGTGTGTGTGTGTGTGTGGCTGGCCCTCTGGTATAATAAAGTTCACACGGTCACTGCAGGGTCTCGTGGTGCGTTCCGGTGCCTCTGCAAGCAGGACTGGACAGATCTTCCTTCAGCTGCTCTGTGGAGTGAACCAACAACCTGTGACCTCCCCAGTGCCCAGCCTCTCCCGAGCCCCCCCCCCCGGCCCCTCCCCAGCCCGTCCCAGGCCCCCTCCTGAGCCCCTCCTGAGCACGGTTGCTGCACTTCAGGTGCTGCTGGAAACATAAGAAACTAGCAGCTGAACAGCAGAAAAGAAAGAAACTGACAAATACGACCAATAAATAATATGTGAGGGAATACTGTGGTTTCTATGTCGATCGCCCGAGCCAGAGAGGGAGAGAGAGAGAGAGAGAGAGAGGGAGGGGGGGGAGAGAGAGAGAGAGAGAGAGAGAGAGGAGAGAGAGAGAGAGAGAGAGAGAGACAAAGGCTCTTTTGATGCTCGCTCGGCCTCAGAGACATGGATGATTACTCAATCATGTGACCTGCTCTCTCTCTCTCTCTGACACACACACACACACACACACACACACACACAGGTTTGTTCACACATCTGTTCATGGGTGGAGCAGCAGCATGTGCTGTTCTTCATGTAAATCAGCTCAGACTCCTGCTTCACACACACAAACCGTTTTCCTCCCCAAAGTGTCTGTCGTCTGATTTAAAGGGTAAATCCTCTTTTTCTGTTTCAGTAGAAAAGGCGACGTGTGAAAGTTTTGTCTTGTTGCATGGTTCTGAGCGTTTTCATGAACACAAATCTACACACACACAGCAAACTAACCAGACCCTGTGTGTCCGCCTGCAGGGGCGCTGCAGAGTGTCAGCTCCTCCTGCAGGGGGCGCTGCAGAGGTCAGAGCCCTGCAGTGGGGCGCTGCTAGAGTGAATCAGCTCCTCCTGCAGGGGGCGCTGCAGAGGCTGAGCAGAGTGTCGGCTCTGTAGATGATAATCCTGCTCCTCCTGCAGGGGGCGCTGCAGAGGCTGAGCAGAGTGTCCTCTGTAGATGATAATCCTGCTCCTCCTGCAGGGGGCGCTGCAGAGGCGAGCAGAGTGTCGGCTCTGTAGATGATAATCCTGCTCCTCCTGCAGGGGGCTGCAGAGGCTGAGCAGAGTGTCGGCTCTGTAGATGATAATCCTGCTCCTCCTGCAGGGGGCGCCGCAGAGGCTGAGCAGAGTGTCGGCTCTGTAGATGATAATCCTGCTCCTCCTGCAGGGGGCGCTGCAGAGGCTGAGCAGAGTGTCGGCTCTGTAGATGATAATCCTGCTCCTCCTGCAGGGGGCGCTGCAGAGGCTGCAGAGTGTCGGCTCTGTAGATGATAATCCTGCTCCTCCTGCAGGGGCGCTGCAGAGGCTGAGCAGAGTGTCGCTCTGTAGATGATAATCCTGCCCTCCGCTGCTTCAGAAGCTCCACATTTCTCTGAGCTCAGAGGAAGGAAATGTGGAACATTTAGGAAGCAGATGATTGGTTCTCCTGTGGTTCTGCAGCCAGTCAGCAGCACAGAGCCTCAATGCCAGTGCTAATCTGCTCACACTCACAGCATTTTACAGCCATGGATTATAATCTCAGTTTATAATCCTGTCTGCAGCAGAAATATGGACAGGAACAGTCCAGTTACTGATCAATATCTGGATCAAATGGACTGATCAGTTTAGAGCATTGAGCCCCACTGACCCACACAGATTCTGCTCTGTTTAGCTCAGTGCTGCCCCCGCTGGACACAACACTGACCTGCAGGCTGTTTAGCTCAGTGCTGCCCCCGCTGGACACAACACTGACCTGCAGGCTGTTTAGCTCAGTGCTGCCCCCGCTGGACACAACACTGACCTGCAGGCTGTTTAGCTCAGTGCTGCCCCCGCTGGACACAACACTGACCTGCAGGCTGTTTAGCTCAGTGCTGCCCCCGCTGGACACACCTGACCTGCAGGCTGTA
>NW_021941790.1:20000-24205 GCF_902150065.1 Myripristis murdjan | reverse complement strand
TCCAGGGGTGAACGACTGCCACCGGGGTCACATGACTCCAGGGGTGAATGACTGCCACCGGGGTCACATGACTCCAGGGGTGAATGACTGCCACTGGGGTCACATGACTCCAAGGGTGAACGACGGCCACCGGGGTCACGTGACTCCAGGGGTGAACGACGGCCACCGGGGCCACATGACTCCAGGGGTTAACGACTGCCACCGGGGTCACTTGACTCTGAGAGTGAACAACTACCACCGGGGTCACATGACTCCAGGCATGAATGACTGCCACTGGGGTCACATGACTCCAGGGGTGAATGACTGCCACCAGGATCACATGACTCCAGGGGTGAACGACTGCCACCAGGGTCACACGACTTCAGGAGCGAATGATGGTCATTAAGGTAATCTGACTCCAGGAGTGGACGACTGCCATTTGGGTCACCTGCCTGATAGTCGTTAAGATCACATGAGCACAGGTGACAGGTGACTGTGGTGTTTTGAGCCTTTACTGCACACTTTCATTAAGTCTGCATCTCTGCAGACTTTGCCTGAGGGAATTACCCAAAGTTCATTGTGTGGTGATGCGAAACAAAGAGAAGCCAGGGGAAACCTGAAAGCGTAAGAAAAACAAACATTAATGTTACAAGAAAAAGCGAGGTTTTCGTGTCTGCTTAAACACTGGGACACTGGGATTGGGCCCATAACAAGCCCAGGTGAGCTTGCATAAGGACCTCACAGGTGAAACAGCTGCGACTCCCCACCGGCCTGTCAGAAGTGAAGAGGAGAAACGTCTTGAAGAGCGTTCAGGAAGTCCAGCTGACCTACACTCAGCTCCACGTGGAGAACCAGGACCAGGACAACCGAGGAGGTCCACAGACCCCCTCGTCTCTCCACCAGACCTTCTGATCCTCCCATCCAGCACCACATCCAGCATCACAACCAGCATCACATCCAGCATCACATCCAGCATCAGCACCACATCCAGGAGTACATCCTGCATCACATCCAGCATCAGCACCACAACCAGCATCACATCCAGCATCAGCATCACACCCAGCACCACATCCAGCATCAGCATCATATCCAGCAGCACATCCAGCAGCACATCCAGCACCACATCAAGCACCACATCCAGTATCAGCATCACATCCAGCACCACATCCAGCATCACATCCAGCACCACACCCAGCATCAGCATCATATCCAGCAGCACATCCAGCAGCACATCCTGCATCAGCATCACATCCAGACCAACATCCAGCACCACATCCAGCATCACATCCAGCATTACCATCACATCCAGCATCACATCCAGCACCACATCCAGTATCACCATCACATCCAGCATCACATCCAGCACCACATCCAGCATCACATCCAGCACCACATCCAGCATCACATCCAGCACCACATCCAGCACCACATCCAGCAGCACATCCAGCAGCACATCCAGCAGCACATACAGCACCACATACAGCACCACATCCAGCACCACATCCAGCACCACATCCAGCATCACCATCACATCCAGCATCACATCCAGCAGCACATCCAGCAGCACATACAGCACCACATACAGCACCACATCCAGCACCACATCCAGCACCACATCCAGCATCACCATCACATCCAGCATCACATCCAGCACCACATCCAGCACCACATCCAGCACCACATCCAGCATCACATCCAGCAGCACATGCAGCACCACATCCAGCAGCACATCCAGCAGCACATCCAGCACCACATCCAGCACCACATCCAGCATCACCATCACATCCAGCATCACATCCAGCACCACATCCAGCATCACATCCAGCATCACATCCAGCAGCACATCCAGCACCACATCAAGCACCACATCCAGCATCACATCCAGCACCACATCCAGTATCACCATCACATCCAGCATCACATCCAGCACCACATCCAGCATCACATCCAGCACCACATCCAGCATCACATCCAGCACCACATCCAGCAGCACATCCAGCATCACATCCAGCAGCACATCCAGCAGCACATACAGCAGCACATACAGCACCACATCCAGCACCACATCCAGCACCACATCCAGCATCACCATCACATCCAGCATCACATCCAGCACCACATCCAGCACCACATCCAGCATCACATCCAGCAGCACATGCAGCACCACATCCAGCAGCACATCCAGCAGCACATCCAGCACCACATCCAGCACCACATCCAGCATCACCATCACATCCAGCATCACATCCAGCACCACATCCAGCATCACATCCAGCATCACATCCAGCAGCACATCCAGCACCACATCAAGCACCACATCCAGCATCACATCCAGCACCACATCAAGCACCACATCTAACATCAGCATCACAAGCAGCACCACATCCAGTATCACATCCAGCACCACATCCAGCATCAGCATCATATCCAGCAGCACATCCAGCATCAGCATCACATCCAGACCAACATCCAGCACCACATCCAGCATCACATCCAGCATTACCATCACATCCAGCATCACATCCAGCACCACATCCAGTATCACCATCACATCCAGCATCACATCCAGCACCACATCCAGCATCACATCCAGCACCACATCCAGCATCACATCCAGCACCACATCCAGCACCACATCCAGCATCACATCCAGCACCACATCCAGCATCACATCCAGCACCACATCCAGCACCACATCCAGCACCACATCAAGCACCACATCCAGCATCACATCCAGCACCACATCCAGCACCACATCCAGCACCACATCAAGCACCACATCCAGCATCACATCCAGCACCACATTCAGCACCACATCCAGCACCACATCCAGCACCACATCCAGCATCACCATCACATCCAGCATCACATCCAGCACCACATTCAGCACCACATCCAGCACCACATCCAGCATCACATTCAGCACCACATCCAGCACCACATCCAGCATCACCATCACATCCAGCATCACATCCAGCACCACATCCAGCATCACATCCAGCACCACATCAAGCACCACATCCAGCATCACATCCAGTATCACATCCAGCACCACATCCAGCATCAGCGTCATATCCAGCAGCACATCCAGCATCAGCATCACATCCAGCACCACATCCAGCATCAACACCACATCCAGCACCACATCCAGCATCACATCCAGCATCAGCATCACGTCCAGCACCACATCCAGCCCCTCTCACCAAACTGCTGCTCCTTCATGTGAGCCTACAGTTCAGCACACAGACACACTTTTATTTTATTTATTTATTTATTTATTCATTTATTTTTACAGAAATTACAGGGTGGACAGGATGGAGAGAAGAAAGAAAAGAGACAGAAGAGAGGAGGGAAGAAAGGAAGGAAGGATGGTGGGAAGGGAATAAGGAAGGGTGTGAAAGAAATGCGGGGAAAAGGAAGAAATGATGATGGAAGGAAGAATGGATGGGAAAGGGAAGGAAGGAAGGAAGGAAGGAAGGAAGGAAGGAAGGAAGGAAGGGAGGAAGGATGGATGGAGGGACAGAAGGGCTTAGCGTTCCTCTTCCTGTTTACTGCATTAAAATCAGACTCCAACGCGGAGGTTAATTAAGCAGTTAACTTCCCATCATGCTTCAGGTCACATGTGACCCCCCCTCCTCCTCCGTCCACCGCCCCCCTCCCGCCGTCACGCGGCTGACGTCACCAGGGCACCGGCAGACCCCGGAGGCAGAGCCGAGGCGCGCGGGGCGGCGGTTGACAGTCCGATTTCAAAATAAATAAATTAGAAGATAAATAAACAAACAAACAAGGCGGAGGGGTTTCCCGCCGCGGCTCGAGGCGGCGCCGGCGCGGACCGGATCGGTTCGGCTGCGCGTGCACGCGCGGGAGGGAAAATACTGAACTCTTAACGAGACAGAAACAAGCGACCCGTCAACCGGATGAAGCTGAGCGGCTGAGCGGCTGACACACCGACGGACTGACCGACCGACGCTCCGCTCAGGTGAGAGTCGCGCCGCGCTCCGGGCCCGGTACCGGAGCGCGTGCCGCAGGGTGCACGGTGTGTTGTGTTTTTGCGCGAGGCGAACCGGCAGCGCGAGCCACGTTTTTGATTCCGGCCGCATCGCACGGGCCTGCCAAAAAAAAAAAAAAAAAAAAAAAAAAAAAAAAAAAACTTGGTCCGGACGGGAAATTTGCGTTAAGCGGCTGAAACGGATTCAGACTGAAACCGGTTTGTTTACCGGCGTTCA
>NW_021941790.1:7500-15000 GCF_902150065.1 Myripristis murdjan | reverse complement strand
GTTAGCGTTGTAACACTAACAAGTACAAATGGAGACTAGTAGCATGGCTAGCTTGTTTGCTTGGTAAAATGCTAACAATTATAAATAAAGACTAGTAGCTTGAATAGCTAGTTAGTTTTCGTGTGCTGTTATGCTAACAGGTAGGGGAGACTGGGGTAAGTTGAGCCAAAGGGTAAGTTGAGCCACCCCCTGTTGCTAGGAAACGGTAAAAAACATTGATCATTTGACCAAATATTTAGGAGGAAGGCATCATTTCATGGAGTCTGTGAAGGTAAGAACCACATGGGTAAAGTGGTTAGACATTTATTTCCAAAAAAACATTTTTTTTACTCTTGAACGTGAATTTAGTCTATCATAAGTTTCATGAGAATTGTGTTAAGACCAAAACAGATCATTTTAAATTTGTTTTATACATCAGGTGTGGTATCTATGAGCTACAACATGAGGTCATAAACCTAGCATAAAAGTGCACCATTTTAGCTGTGGGGACCAAAAAAGTCAAAATGGTAGCTCTGGGGTAAGTTGAGCCACCTGCTCGGGCCATTTTGACCCCTTAAGCCTTTACGAGGGTTAAATATTAAATCTCTAAAACTCCCCAAACCTCACAGAGTTGGTGGTACAGCAAGGAGGTCTGAGCAATTTGTGTTCCCCTGCAACCTCGACAGGTGGAATATTGAGTGAAAGCCAGGGGCGGAGCTATGTGGTGGCCAATGGTGGCTGCGGCCACCACAAATGTGTTACATTCATATGTTCATAACTGACCTTACTGTCAGCAAGGACACCAAGAAACTAGTGTTCTAGTGTTTTCTTTCCAAAAACACAGCTGTTAATGTTCTCTTCCCAAGCGCACTTTAAGGCCTGTTAAAACAGCTGTTTATTGTACCTGTTGGATTGTGTTTAATAAATAAAAATACACATACACAGGGAGAAGGTGAGGGAGGGGTGGGATGGAGGTGGGGAGGAAGGTGGGGGGGAGTAGGGATATGGCTCAACTTACCCCGCTCCTATGCTCAACTTACCCCATACACGGGGTAAGTTGTGCCACGAGACCACTTTTTTTGGACATGCTATATTATGGAAACAGTTATGTTTACACTCATTCTGTTTGTTTGAAGAGATGCACAACATCCTGAAATATATGCAGATATATTAGTTAGTGACAAAACTATGATTGCCTTGATGTAGTGATCCTAAATATGAAAAATGGCTCATCTTACCCCAGTCTCCCCTACAAAGGGAAACTTGTAGCACGGCTAGCTTGTTCTCTTGCTGTAATGCTGACAGGTATGAATAAAGAGAGACTGGTAGCATGGCTAGCCAGTTAGCTTTAGCCGACTGGTTTCTGTCTCTCTCTGTCCAGATCGTTCCACGCGGAAATCAAAATCTGAAGGCCAGATAACTTTTTCTGAAAACAAGTAAACAAGTAAACGAGTAAACGAGTAAACAAACACTTGATGTGAACCAGACGTTGTGGAGTGTTTCAGGCGCGTCTTGGTTTTGATCCATCAGGTCTCTGCT
Source organism: Myripristis murdjan (assembly GCF_902150065.1). Lineage (NCBI taxonomy): Eukaryota > Metazoa > Chordata > Actinopteri > Holocentriformes > Holocentridae > Myripristis > Myripristis murdjan. The sequence continues at coordinate 13,482 of NW_021941790.1, read as the reverse complement.
GCCATGGCGATGATGGCGGGGTTGAGGAAGGATCTGGAGGGAAAAGAGAGAGAGCTGAGTGAACGACAACAGTCAGTATCTCTGCCTGTCTGTCTGTCTGTCTGTCTCTCTGTCCGTCTGCCTGTCTTGTTGTTTTTTTGTTTTTTTTTTCCATTAATTCAGTCTCAGTAAACAGCCTCGTTGCTGTACTTTCCACAGCTGACCAGCAGGAGGCGTTTGGAGGTGAACCTGCTGTGTCGCTTTACGGCACAAAACAGGAAGAGGGCGCTGTTCCTCCACACTTTTATTTTGAAATGCCATATTTAACCCTCTGGACAAAAATCCATCACTTTATTTTGAAATCACTGTACAAAAATGGCTAAATTACATATAATACTTCTAAAAATAAAAGTAACCACGTTTTCTATGACTTTTTATTTCCTTGATTTTGTTGTTTTGTTTTACTTTTTTTTTTTTTTTGTCGTTGTAAGTATTTTTGAAAAGAATTAAAGGGAATTTTATTTTGATGGTGAAGTGTTTCCTGCTGTGTGTTGTCTGCCTTCAGTATCTAATGTTCAGTTTATGATATTATAATGAAATATAATATAACATTAAACAGCTTCAACAGTCATTATGTGTCCAGTCGGTGAGGAGGTGTGCTGCTATTCACAGAATGAAGGACACGTCACGTTCAGTCTGCCTCACTGGACACACACACACACACACACACACACACACACACATACACACACACACACATTGATGATAAATGTAAGATGACAGGGGGACAGAGTGGCTCTGGGGATGAGAGCCAGATTTATATATGTACTGTATATATGTATGTGTGAGTGTGTGTGTGTGTTTAAGGGTGAGTGGGTTCAGCCACTCTGTGTGTGTGTGTGTGTGTGTGTGGCTCTGTATATCTCTGTCTATATGCAGTTATTTTTTTTGCGCTATTTCACGTGTGTGTGTATGCATTTCTCTCTCTGCCTATGTGTTTCTGAATTTATATAGCGATGTTTGTGTCTGCGGTTCTTGTCTATCACTTTATTTGTGTGTGTGTGTGTGTGTGTGTGTGTGTGTGTGTGTTATATCATTTATCTGTAGAGCAGTTGTGTGTGTGTGTGTGTGTGTGTGTGTGTGTTATATCATCGTGTTTAGATCTATATGTCAATATGTATTCATAATTATTTGACATTCATTTCAAAGTGTGTGTGTGTGTGTGTGTGTGTGTGTGCGTACGCTGCAGGGAGATGGTGGGCATTGAGCGCTTCCTGAGGGAGACGGCAGAGAAAGAGGCCGAGGCCAAAGCCAAACTGCAGGTACCAAACTGTGTTTTGTTTCGTCTTGCTACCTGCACCGTTACTGTACTGCTACTAGTGGGCACAGTAACTGTGAATTATACAGCTTTGTGACATAAGTATATCTAAAAAACAAAAACAAACAAACAAACAAACAAAAAAAAACAAACAAACAGATGAAAACAGAGCACAGTCCATGTATGACACCTGTGGCTGACAGGAGTAATTATTGTCACTGTCAATCAATAATAGTTGTTTTATTAATGGAGATTATTCTTTAATAAACATGTTGGCTGCTACTACTAGTAATTAAGCCACCCAGCAACACCCAAACAACCACATAGTGAACCCTACCAGCCACTTTGTAACACCCTAGAAACTACTAATAAACACCAAAGCAGCCACATATTACATCTTAGCATCTTAGAAACATCCAGGTAACCACCTAGAATCAGCCTCAAAACCACCTTGTACAGCTTACCATCCAGTACAACCATCTAGTACACTCCAGCAGACACATCCCTGGACACACCCTAGAAACACTTTAGCAGCTACCCAGAAACACTCTAGTAATAATAGTAACAACCTTTAAAGAACCTAGCAACCATTCTGTACACCTTTAAAAACCTCCCAAAAACAGCAACCACCTAGATACACCTTAGCAGCCACGTGGGAACAACATATCAACTGCATAGAAACAACATAGCAACCTTGTATCTACATAGCAACATGGAAACCATGTGGAAACACCATGTGGACCACCTAGAAACACCATTTGAGCCACCTAAAAACACCTTGGCAACCAATAAAAACACTGCAACCACTGACAAACAACCTAGCAACTTCCTAATACATCTTACAAACCATGTAGAAATATCCTATTGACCACCCGGAAACAGCTTATAGCAACCACACAGAAACAACTTAGCAACCTCCTAATACATCTTAGAAACCACGAGGAAACATTCTATGGACCTCCTAGAAACACCTTATCAACCATCCTTTAAACACCCTAAACCAGGGGTCACCAATCATGTGCCATGGAGGGCCAAGAGGCTGCAGGTTTTCATTCCAACCAAGACCTCCACCAGGTGACTTCACTGATCACCTCACCTTGTATCAGAAAGGAGGAGCTGATCAGTGAAATCACCTGGTGGAGGTCTTGGTTGGAATGAAAACCTGCAGCCTCCGGCCCTCCATGGCACATGATTGGTGACCCCTGCCCTAAACAACCACCTAGAAACACCTTATAGCAACTACCTAGGAACAACCTAGTAATCTCGTAATACACTTTAGAAACCATATGGAAACATCCTAGGACCACCTAGAAACACTTTAGAGCAACCACGGAGAAATCACATAGCAACGTCCTAATACATCTTAGAAACCATGTGTAAATATCTTGTGGACTTCCAAGAAACACCTTATCAACCTCCTCTAAATATCCTCTGCAACCACCTAGGAACACCTTGTCAACCTCATAATACATCTTAGATCATGGAAACATCCTAAGGACCACCTGGCAACACCTTATCAACCACCTAGAAACACCTTGGGAACCACAAAAAAGCATAAACCACCTAGAAACAACCTAGCAACTGCCTGATACACCTTAGAAACCATGTGTAAACATCCTCTGCACCACCTGGAAACACCTAATCAACCACCTAGAAACACTTTTGGAACCACAAAAAAGCATAAACCACCTAGAAACAACCTAGCAACCGCCTGATACACCTTAGAAACCATGTGTAAACATCCTCTGCACCACCTGGAAACATAATCAACCACCTAGAAACACCTTGGGAACCACAAAAAAGCATAAACCACCTAGAAACAACCTAGCAACTGCCTGATACACCTTAGAAACCATGTGTAAACATCCTCTGCACCACCTGGAAACACCTAATCAACCACCTAGAAACATCCTTGTAACCACCTAGAATACCATGGCAACCATTTACAAACCCTGTGCAGACACATCCCACTAACTACAACCATGACTCCTGAACAGCATCAGCTGCCACACACACGACTAGAGGATTTCACCTTTTCCAGCTGATTTATTATTCTGTCGTTCCGTTTGTCTTTCTGTCTGCTCTCGTTCTGCAGGTTTTCATCGAGACGCTGCTGGAGCGAGCAGACCGAGCCGAGCGACAGCTGCTGCTGCTCAGCGCTCACACACACCCGCGGCGCCTCACACACAGCGACACGTACACACACGCAGACGCGTACGTGTATGCACACTCACACACAGACAGATACACGCCGCCGCCACTGTGCCGCGGCGGCCGCAGCCTGGATGGCAGCGCTGATGACATCATGGGCAACAAGATGCAGGGAAGCATCGGCAACCGGGTGAGAGAGAATAAAACAAATAAATTTAGAAAACAGTGAGTTTCCATTCTGTTTACCGTCTTTTAACAACATTAAAAACAGCTTTTTTTAATTACATTTTTTATGATTGTTTTTTAAATGTTATTATTATTATTCATTTATTTATTTATTTTCAAATGGTTTTGATTTTTTTTACTAATATTCTGGTAATGTTGGGGGCAGTTTCCTTAAAGAAATCAAATGAATTGTCTCAGGTTTCAAAGTATTAAAAGCAACAGGTGCCAACAGGTGTTCCATGTCAAATGATATAAGACCTGATCTGATCTGATACGATGCAATATGATATGATCTGATTTGTGGTGGATTTGATGTGTGACCTGCTGCTGTTAAAGGTCTGTGAGCTGAACTTGACTTTTTCTCTTCCTCTCCTCTCCCTCTCTTCATCCCTCTGCTCCTCCTCCTCCTCCTCCTCCTCCTCCTCCTCCTCCTCCTCTTCCTCCTCCAGAGGAGCTACAGTGTTTCAGGCTCCTGCAGGCTGGGCGAGCAGCTCTGCAGCCACCATCACTACAGGTCTGTGTGTGTGTGTGTGTGTGTGTGTGTGTGTGTGTGTGTGTGTGTGTGTGTGTGTGTGTGTGTGAGGTAGCAGATGCAGGTGCAGCAGTGGTGTGTTGAAGGCCTTCAGTGAAAGTCCGAGATTAAAACAAGTCAGAGCGACGTCAGAATGAGTCACATGATCAGTTCGCTCGGTGGTTGTTGTTGTTGATGTTGTTGTTGTTGTTGTTGTTATTGTTGTTGATGTTGTTGTTGATGTTGTTGTTGTTGATGTTGTTGATGTTGATGTTGTTGTTGTTGTTGTTGATGTTGATGTTGTTGTTGTTGTTGTTGATGTTGATGTTGTTGATGTTGATGTTGTTGTTGTTGTTGATGTTGATGTTGTTGTTGTTGATGTTGTTGTTGTTGATGTTGATGTTGATGTTGTTGATGTTGATGTTGTTGTTGTTGTTGTTGTTGTTGATGTCGTTGTTGTTGTTGTTGTTGATGTTGATGTTGATGTTGTTGATGTTGATGTTGTTGTTGTTGTTGTTGTTGTTGATGTTGATGTTGTTGTTGTTGTTGATGTTGTTGTTGTTGATGATGTTGTTGTTGATGTTCTTGTTGATGTTTTTCTTGTTGTTGTTGATGATGTTGTTGTTGATGTTCTTGTTGATGTTTTTCTTGTTGTTGATGTTGTTGATGTTGTAGTTGTTGTTGTTGTTGATGTTGTTGTTGATGTTGTTGTTGTTGTTGATGTTGATGTTGTTGATGTTGTTGTTGTTGATGTCGTTGTTGTTGTTGTTGATGTTGATGTTGATGTTGATGTTGTTGTTGTTGTTGTTGATGTTGATGTTGTTGTTGATGTTGTTGTTGATGTTGTTGTTGTTGTTGATGATGTTGTTGTTGATGTTGTTGTTGTTGTTGATGTTGTTGATGATGTTGTTGTTGATGTTCTTGTTGATGTTTTTCTTGTTGTTGATGTTGTTGATGTTGTAGTTGTTGTTGTTGTTGATGTTGTTGTTGATGTTGTTGTTGTTGTTGTTGATGATGCTGTTGTTGTTGTTGTTGTCACCGTGGTCTCTGTGTCAGCGGTCTGCTGGGTCGCATGAGGACTCTGTCTCTGGGATCGGGCGGCTGGGACCGGGACGGCACCGCCCCCCCGCCCCCGAGGGAGGGGGGAGGAGGAGGAGGCGGAGGAGGAGGAGGAGCAGAGCGGAGGAGAGAGTCTCTCTGGTACGTCCCAGCTGGTCTCCCCCTCTTTTTTTTCCTCTCTCTCTTTTCTCTTTCTCTTCTTTTCCTCGTTCCTCTTCTCCTTTTCCTTCTTTTCGTTCCTCTTATTCTGTTCTTTGTTCTTCATTTTTATCTTTTCCTCCACTTTTCCGTCATCTACCTCTTCCTCTCATCCTTCCGCTCTTCCTCTCTTTATTCTTTTATTCCTACTCCTTCTATCTTCTTCGGCCCATTCTTGTTCTTCCTCTCCTTCTTCCTTCTTCTCGATCCTCTTATTCTGTTCTTTATTTTCCATTTTTCATCTTCATTTTCTTCTTCTTGTTCCTCTTATTCTATTCCATACTCTTCATTTTATCCTCCTCCTCCTCCTCTCCTTCTTTTTCTTCCTCATCATCTCCTCCTCCTCCTCCCTCCCTTACTCTTTTCCCTTTCCTTCTTCCTGTTTGCTCCTTACTTTCATCTTCTTCTCTTCCTCGTTCTTCTTACTTTTTCTGTCCTGACTCTCCTCCTCCTCCTCCTCTTCCCCCTGCAGTGAGGAGGAGGCCGGCTGGGGGAGGACGTGGAGCCGACGGCCTCACCGTCACCACAGCACTGAGGAGGA
>NW_021941790.1:0-2500 GCF_902150065.1 Myripristis murdjan | reverse complement strand
ATACTGAGACTAAAGTTTATCTGAACCACTTTGACAGGACATAGGTACAATGCATGTGCTGTCTCTGTCCCACGATGCCACTTGCTACAAGGCGACATCATCATCACTTGGGAGGTAGGGAAGTTTGGGACGCTGCACCACAGTAGCATCTTCAACCAGGAAGTTCCCCTTCGAGTAAAAAAAGACAACATTTTGAGGCAAACATCACTGACCAACAGCATCTCATAGTACACTAACTAAAGTAACTACAATTTGTTGACAGGGCCACCCAACTGTGTAAAGTTGATGAGGCATAGAGAGACAGAAAAGTTAAGAATGGGGGACACAAATGGGAGCAGAAAACCTGGAAAATAGACAACTGGTAATGGATTTACTTTTTATATAAATAACTGTCCTGTTGTGGCAGCTCAGGCGTACAGAATGGGGAGTCTGTGCCTTGTTGTGCCACAACAGATTTGCTCTGAGTTCATGCACACCAGACAGAACACTTCAGTATTGGAAGTGAACCTCTTGTGTACAGACAGTACACATGAAGGTGACATGGACTCAAACATGCAGAACTATATACATTTCAACTTTAAACAGATATACATTTAAGCTTTAAACAGACATACATTTAAAATTTTAACAGATATACATGAAGAGCTCATTTGCAAAAACAGATCCCCATTTGAGTTTATTAAACCTTTTTAAACTTTTTTGAATTGTGTTAAAATTTACTTTATATTTATTTCTATTATTTATATGTTTACTTAGCCTGGCATAATGTTTATTATCCTAAATCATGCTGTGTGTGTGTGTGTGTGTGTGTGTGTGTGTGTGTGTGTGTGTTTGTGTGTACTCCAAGCAGTATCAGTGAAACGGTGTATCCATTTTAAGAATGGCTTTTATCTGTTTTTGCAAATGAACTCTTCACATTTAAACTTTAAACAGAGACCAACAGCTAACACGTGGCAAACAGAGACTAACACATCCATAAACCTGTGACACGATTACATGATATACGTCCCTACACATGATTCTCCACAACTATACCTTCTCTAATTATACCTGGAACACATGATTGGCTTAATCTAAAATCTAACCATGATCATCTATTCTGCATCATCAATACATAATCTAAAATCCCAATAAATACACGATATAAATACTATAAATAATGACAATAAATAACAATCTACACAATTACAGTGGGACAGGCTCTAAAAGACAACATTCATAGTGGTAGCCATGTACACACCATGAACAACACAACACACTACAAGTCAGTTTCCTCTTAAACCAACACGCAAACGCGACAACACTAACATTTGCACCGGACACTGCAATGTAGCTCCGTTTGACTCATCAACAATGAATTCACACCGGTCGTGTGAATTCATTGTTTGCTTCCTTTGCCAAACAAACCAACCTAACCCTCATCAAATCCACGTCTGACTCGAAGAGGCCCTCTACCTCTTCTAAGTCAACACCTAACCCCTGATCATCGTTAACACTAAAACTACACAAACACCCTCGTGATCACTAAAATACATGGGCATGACTGCACAGTTCACATATATTGTGTTGTTTTAACATAAACGTGATCAATTAGTGTCCCCTTCTCTGTAGTTTCTTGTGTTACATGTTGACTAAAACCTTTTTCACCCATAAATTTGCAAATTGATGATGTTTTTTAAAATGTTCTCATTGAAATCCCCCATTATTACAATTGTGTTACTGATTGGATTTAACCAATCAAGTAACTTCCCCAGATTTTGTTTGAATAAAGAATTTGGATAACACGGTGGACGATAAATTACTGCCAACAATATGTTGAATTTGTTGCACAGGCACACCAAACACTCCAGATTCAAATCGGGCACCTGCAGAATTCACAGTCCAAATTGTCTACACTATACAAACCAACTCCACCATGTTCTAGGTTCTTTAGCTCTATCAATTGGGATTACTGCTGCTGTAACACAGCCTCGAGGACGATTGTGGAAAGTGTAACCTTCAATTTGGACACCGTCTAATGAGGATCTGTGCAGTGAGCCACGTTTCTGTCACAGCAATACAGGTAAGCTGTAAATGCCTGCGTGCAAGACACCAATCTAACACATGGCGAGTTAAATTTTGAACATTCATTAAATACACAGAGAAACTGTGTGCATTTAATGAAGGCTTTGGCTGCTCAATCAAAAATGGAGGCATGCTATCCAAGGCCTCCTTTATGGTGTTCTTGCAGTAAATAGCCTTCTCTGTAAAATCCTCGATGATCAGTCCAGACAAGGCCCTAACGCGACTAAGCGCTACATATGCCTGCCCCGGTGCAAACACCCTCTTCAAAGACACTACCGCCTCATCCACAGTGAGTCCTTGCACTTTGTGAACAGTGCAAGCCCACGCTAACCTCAGAGGAAACTGACGACGCAAACCGCCACGCTTGGTGGCTCTATCCTCCTCTGGATCAATGGCAGTAGACTGCAGGCATTCTACTGCTGCATGTGCACGGTTT
>NW_021941789.1:0-26706 GCF_902150065.1 Myripristis murdjan | reverse complement strand
TGCCTGCGTGACCAAATTGCTCGCGTACTGTACCAGATATGTGTAAACAGGGGCCTTTTGGGCTGTTGGTCATGTGTGGCGAGAGAGGTCACCAAAGGTCAAGCACACATGGAGATACAGTAGAAAGTATGTGTGTTGTGTGACACTGGTTTCATATTGAACGGAGGGGGAACAATATCTGACAGTAATACTCCAAGCTGTCAGGATGCGTTCCCCCTGCTGAAATGGTCAATTTTAATGATATCAAGCTGAAATCACACGACTTACCTGTTGTGGGAAACCAAGTTAGTCGTATGAATTTTACAGCTGTGTGAGTCTGATTTCATATTGATCAGAGGGGGAACAGTATCTGACAGTAGTACTCCAAGATGTCAGGATGCGTTCCCCCTGTTGTAATGGTGAATTTTAATGATATCAAGCTGAAAATCACATGTCTTAGCTTTGATGGTCAAACAAGTCAGCAGTATGAATTTTACAGTTGTGTGACCCTGGTTTCATATTGAACGGAGGGGGAACAATATCTGACATTAATATTCCAAGCTGTCAGGATGCGTTCCCCCCTGCCGTAAAGGTAATTTTGAATGATATCAAGCTGAAAATCACAGGATTTAAATGTTATGGCCAAACAAGTCAGCAGTATGAATTTGAAAGTTGTGTGACCCTGGTGTCATATTGAACAGAGGGGGAACAGTATCTGACAGTAATACTCCATGCTGTCAGGATGTGTTCCCGCTGCTGTAATTGTCAATATTAATGATGTCTTTCTGATGGCTGTTTCTTTGCCTACACTGTCAAAAGCGCACTGTTACTGTACCAAAGGGTGTAAACAGGGGCCTTTTGGGCTGTTGGTCATGTGTGGCGAGAGAGGTCACCAAAGGTCAAGCACACATGGAGTTACAGTAGTGTGTACGTGAGTGTGCTCCGCGCGGCGGCAGAAGGCCAACAACAGCAGTTTCGGAGCTCTGGGAGCCTTCCTGAAGGAGTTATGGAGGTTTCTTTGCCTGCGTGACCAAAATTGCTCCCGTACTGTACCAGATATGTGTAAACAGGGGCCTTTTGGGCTGTTGGTCATGTGTGGCGAGAGAGGTCACCAAAGGTCAAGCACACATGGAGATACAGTAGAAAGTATGTGTGTTGTGTGACACTGGTTTCATATTGAACGGAGGGGGAACAATATCTGACAGTAATACTCCAAGCTGTCAGGATGCGTTCCCCCTGCTGAAATGGTCAATTTTAATGATATCAAGCTGAAAATCACACGACTTACCTGTTGTGGGAAACCAAGTTAGTCGTATGAATTTTACAGCTGTGTGAGTCTGATTTCATATTGATCAGAGGGGGAACAGTATCTGACAGTAGTACTCCAAGATGTCAGGATGCGTTCCCCCTGTTGTAATGGTGAATTTTAATGATATCAAGCTGAAAATCACATGTCTTAGCTTTGATGGTCAAACAAGTCAGCAGTATGAATTTTACAGTTGTGTGACCCTGGTTCATATTGAACGGAGGGGGAACAATATCTGACATTAATATTCCAAGCTGTCAGGATGTGTTCCCCCTGCTGTAATTGTCAATATTAATGATGTCAAGCTGATGGCTGTGTCTTTGCCTACGCATTCAAAAGTGCACTGTTACTGTACCAAAGGGTGTCAATAGGGGCCTTTTGGGCTGTTGGTCATGTGTGGCGAGAGAGGTCACCAAAGGTCAAGCACACATGGAGTTACAGTAGTGTGTACGTGAGTGTGCTCCGCGCGGCGGCAGAAGGCCAACAACAGCAGTTTCGGAGCTCTGGGAGCCTTCCTGAAGAAGTTATGGAGGTTTCTTTGCCTGCGTGACCAAAATTGCTCCCGTACTGTACCAGACATGTGTAAACAGGGGCCTTTTGGGCTGTTGGTCATGTGTGGCGAGAGAGGTCACCAAAGGTCAAGCACACATGGAGATACAGTAGAAAGTATGTGTGTTGTGTGACCCTGATTTCATATTGAACGGAGGGGGAACAATATCTGACAGTAACACTCCAAGCTGTCAGGATGAGTTCCCCCTGCTGAAATGGTCAATTTTAATGATATCAAGCTGAAAATCACACGACTTACCTGTTGTGGGAAACCAAGTTAGTCGTATGAATTTTACAGCTGTGTGAGTCTGATTTCATATTGATCAGAGGGGGAACAGTATCTGACAGTAGTACTCCAAGATGTCAGGATGCGTTCCCCCTGTTGTAATGGTGAATTTTAATGATATCAAGCTGAATATCACATGTCTTACCTGTTATGGCCAAACAAGTCAGCAGTATGAATTTGAAAGTTGTGTGACCCTGGTGTCATATTGAACGGAGGGGGAACAGTATCTGACAGTAATACTCCAAGCTGTCAGGATGTGTTCCCCCTGCTGTAATTGTCAATATTAATGATGTCAAGCTGATGGCTGTGTCTTTGCCTACGCATTCAAAAGTGCGCTGTTACTGTACCAAAGGGTGTCAATAGGGGCCTTTTGGGCTGTTGGTCATGTGTGGCGAGAGAGGTCACCAAAGGTCAAGCACACATGGAGTTACAGTAGTACACACTACTGTGTGAGTGTGCTCCGCGCGGCGGCAGAAGGCCAACAACAGCAGTTTCGGAGCTCTGGGAGCCTTCCTGAAGGAGTTATGGAGGTTTCTTTGCCTGCGTGACCAAAATTGCTCGCGTACTGTACCAGATATGTGTAAACAGGGGCCTTTTGGGCTATTGGTCATGTGTGGCGAGAGAGGTCACCAAAGGTCAAGCACACATGGAGATACAGTAGAAAGTATGTGTGTTGTGTGACACTGGTTTCATATTGAACGGAGGGGGAACAATATCTGACAGTAATACTCCAAGCTGTCAGGATGCGTTCCCCCTGCTGAAATGGTCAATTTTAATGATATCAAGCTGAAAATCACACGACTTACCTGTTGTGGGAAACCAAGTTAGTCGTATGAATTTTACAGCTGTGTGAGTCTGATTTCATATTGATCAGAGGGGGAACAGTATCTGACAGTAGTACTCCAAGATGTCAGGATGCGTTCCCCCTGTTGTAATGGTGAATTTTAATGATATCAAGCTGAAAATCACATGTCTTAGCTTTGATGGTCAAACAAGTCAGCAGTATGAATTTTACAGTTGTGTGACCCTGGTTTCATATTGAACGGAGGGGGAACAATATCTGACATTAATATTCCAAGCTGTCAGGATGCGTTCCTCCTGCCGTAAAGGTAATTTTGAATGATATCAAGCTGAAAATCACAGGATTTAAATGTTATGGCCAAACAAGTCAGCAGTATGAATTTGAAAGTTGTGTGACCCTGGTGTCATATTGAACAGAGGGGGAACAGTATCTGACAGTAATACTCCATGCTGTCAGGATGTGTTCCCGCTGCTGTAATTGTCAATATTAATGATGTCTTTCTGATGGCTGTTTCTTTGCCTACACTGTCAAAAGCGCGCTGTTACTGTACCAAAGGGTGTAAACAGGGGCCTTTTGGGCTGTTGGTCATGTGTGGCGAGAGAGGTCACCAAAGGTCAAGCACACATGGAGTTACAGTAGTGTGTACGTGAGTGTGCTCCGCGCGGCGGCAGAAGGCCAACAACAGCAGTTTCGGAGCTCTGGGAGCCTTCCTGAAGAAGTTATGGAGGTTTCTTTGCCTGCGTGACCAAAATTGCTCGCGTACTGTACCAGACATGTGTAAACAGGGGCCTTTTGGGCTGTTGGTCATGTGTGGCGAGAGAGGTCACCAAAGGTCAAGCACACATGGAGATACAGTAGAAAGTATGTGTGTTGTGTGACACTGGTTTCATATTGAACGGAGGGGGAACAATATCTGACAGTAACACTCCAAGCTGTCAGGATGCGTTCCCCCTGCTGAAATGGTCAATTTTAATGATATCAAGCTGAAAATCACACGACTTACCTGTTGTGGGAAACCAAGTTAGTCGTATGAATTTTACAGCTGTGTGAGTCTGATTTCATATTGATCAGAGGGGGAACAGTATCTGACAGTAGTACTCCAAGATGTCAGGATGCGTTCCCCCTGTTGTAATGGTGAATTTTAATGATATCAAGCTGAAAATCACATGTCTTAGCTTTGATGGTCAAACAAGTCAGCAGTATGAATTTTACAGTTGTGTGACCCTGGTTTCATATTGAACGGAGGGGGAACAATATCTGACATTAATATTCCAAGCTGTCAGGATGTGTTCCCCCTGCTGTAATTGTCAATATTAATGATGTCAAGCTGATGGCTGTGTCTTTGCCTACGCATTCAAAAGTGCACTGTTACTGTACCAAAGGGTGTCAATAGGGGCCTTTTGGGCTGTTGGTCATGTGTGGCGAGAGAGGTCACCAAAGGTCAAGCACACATGGAGTTACAGTAGTGTGTACGTGAGTGTGCTCCGCGCGGCGGCAGAAGGCCAACAACAGCAGTTTCGGAGCTCTGGGAGCCTTCCTGAAGAAGTTATGGAGGTTTCTTTGCCTGCGTGACCAAAATTGCTCCCGTACTGTACCAGACATGTGTAAACAGGGGCCTTTTGGGCTGTTGGTCATGTGTGGCGAGAGAGGTCACCAAAGGTCAAGCACACATGGAGATACAGTAGAAAGTATGTGTGTTGTGTGACCCTGATTTCATATTGAACGGAGGGGGAACAATATCTGACAGTAACACTCCAAGCTGTCAGGATGAGTTCCCCCTGCTGAAATGGTCAATTTTAATGATATCAAGCTGAAAATCACACGACTTACCTGTTGTGGGAAACCAAGTTAGTCGTATGAATTTTACAGCTGTGTGAGTCTGATTTCATATTGATCAGAGGGGGAACAGTATCTGACAGTAGTACTCCAAGATGTCAGGATGCGTTCCCCCTGTTGTAATGGTGAATTTTAATGATATCAAGCTGAATATCACATGTCTTACCTGTTATGGCCAAACAAGTCAGCAGTATGAATTTGAAAGTTGTGTGACCCTGGTGTCATATTGAACAGAGGGGGAACAGTATCTGACAGTAATACTCCAAGCTGTCAGGATGTGTTCCCCCTGCTGTAATTGTCAATATTAATGATGTCAAGCTGATGGCTGTGTCTTTGCCTACGCATTCAAAAGTGCGCTGTTACTGTACCAAAGGGTGTCAATAGGGGCCTTTTGGGCTGTTGGTCATGTGTGGCGAGAGAGGTCACCAAAGGTCAAGCACACATGGAGTTACAGTAGTGTGTACGTGAGTGTGCTCCGCGCGGCGGCAGAAGGCCAACAACAGCAGTTTCGGAGCTCTGGGAGCCTTCCTGAAGGAGTTATGGAGGTTTCTTTGCCTGCGTGACCAAAATTGCTCGCGTACTGTACCAGATATGTGTAAACAGGGGCCTTTTGGGCTGTTGGTCATGTGTGGCGAGAGAGGTCACCAAAGGTCAAGCACACATGGAGATACAGTAGAAAGTATGTGTGTTGTGTGACACTGGTTTCATATTGAACGGAGGGGGAACAATATCTGACAGTAATACTCCAAGCTGTCAGGATGCGTTCCCCCTGCTGAAATGGTCAATTTTAATGATATCAAGCTGAAAATCACACGACTTACCTGTTGTGGGAAACCAAGTTAGTCGTATGAATTTTACAGCTGTGTGAGTCTGATTTCATATTGATCAGAGGGGGAACAGTATCTGACAGTAGTACTCCAAGATGTCAGGATGCGTTCCCCCTGTTGTAATGGTGAATTTTAATGATATCAAGCTGAAAATCACATGTCTTAGCTTTGATGGTCAAACAAGTCAGCAGTATGAATTTTACAGTTGTGTGACCCTGGTTTCATATTGAACGGAGGGGGAACAATATCTGACATTAATATTCCAAGCTGTCAGGATGTGTTCCCCCTGCTGTAATTGTCAATATTAATGATGTCAAGCTGATGGCTGTGTCTTTGCCTACGCATTCAAAAGTGCACTGTTACTGTACCAAAGGGTGTCAATAGGGGCCTTTTGGGCTGTTGGTCATGTGTGGCGAGAGAGGTCACCAAAGGTCAAGCACACATGGAGTTACAGTAGTGTGTACGTGAGTGTGCTCCGCGCGGCGGCAGAAGGCCAACAACAGCAGTTTCGGAGCTCTGGGAGCCTTCCTGAAGAAGTTATGGAGGTTTCTTTGCCTGCGTGACCAAAATTGCTCCCGTACTGTACCAGACATGTGTAAACAGGGGCCTTTTGGGCTGTTGGTCATGTGTGGCGAGAGAGGTCACCAAAGGTCAAGCACACATGGAGATACAGTAGAAAGTATGTGTGTTGTGTGACCCTGATTTCATATTGAACGGAGGGGGAACAATATCTGACAGTAACACTCCAAGCTGTCAGGATGAGTTCCCCCTGCTGAAATGGTCAATTTTAATGATATCAAGCTGAAAATCACACGACTTACCTGTTGTGGGAAACCAAGTTAGTCGTATGAATTTTACAGCTGTGTGAGTCTGATTTCATATTGATCAGAGGGGGAACAGTATCTGACAGTAGTACTCCAAGATGTCAGGATGCGTTCCCCCTGTTGTAATGGTGAATTTTAATGATATCAAGCTGAATATCACATGTCTTACCTGTTATGGCCAAACAAGTCAGCAGTATGAATTTGAAAGTTGTGTGACCCTGGTGTCATATTGAACAGAGGGGGAACAGTATCTGACAGTAATACTCCAAGCTGTCAGGATGTGTTCCCCCTGCTGTAATTGTCAATATTAATGATGTCAAGCTGATGGCTGTGTCTTTGCCTACGCATTCAAAAGTGCGCTGTTACTGTACCAAAGGGTGTCAATAGGGGCCTTTTGGGC
Source organism: Myripristis murdjan (assembly GCF_902150065.1). NCBI lineage: Eukaryota > Metazoa > Chordata > Actinopteri > Holocentriformes > Holocentridae > Myripristis > Myripristis murdjan. Next base: position 19,897 of record NW_021941789.1, on the reverse strand, counting down.
TGTTGGTCATGTGTGGCGAGAGAGGTCACCAAAGGTCAAGCACACATGGAGATACAGTAGTGTGTACGTGAGTGTGCTCCGCGCGGCGGCAGAAGGCCAACAACAGCAGTTTCGGAGCTCTGGGAGCCTTCCTGAAGGAGTTATGGAGGTTTCTTTGCCTGCGTGACCAAAATTGCTCGCGTACTGTACCAGATATGTGTAAACAGGGGCCTTTTGGGCTGTTGGTCATGTGTGGCGAGAGAGGTCACCAAAGGTCAAGCACACATGGAGATACAGTAGAAAGTATGTGTGTTGTGTGACACTGGTTTCATATTGAACGGAGGGGGAACAATATCTGACAGTAATACTCCAAGCTGTCAGGATGCGTTCCCCCTGCTGAAATGGTCAATTTTAATGATATCAAGCTGAAAATCACACGACTTACCTGTTGTGGGAAACCAAGTTAGTCGTGTGAATTTTACAGCTGTGTGAGTCTGATTTCATATTGATCAGAGGGGGAACAGTATCTGACAGTAGTACTCCAAGATGTCAGGATGCGTTCCCCCTGTTGTAATGGTGAATTTTAATGATATCAAGCTGAAAATCACATGTCTTAGCTTTGATGGTCAAACAAGTCAGCAGTATGAATTTTACAGTTGTGTGACCCTGGTTTCATATTGAACGGAGGGGGAACAATATCTGACATTAATATTCCAAGCTGTCAGGATGCGTTCCTCCTGCCGTAAAGGTAATTTTGAATGATATCAAGCTGAAAATCACAGGATTTAAATGTTATGGCCAAACAAGTCAGCAGTATGAATTTGAAAGTTGTGTGACCCTGGTGTCATATTGAACAGAGGGGGAACAGTATCTGACAGTAATACTCCATGCTGTCAGGATGTGTTCCCGCTGCTGTAATTGTCAATATTAATGATGTCTTTCTGATGGCTGTTTCTTTGCCTACACTGTCAAAAGCGCGCTGTTACTGTACCAAAGGGTGTAAACAGGGGCCTTTTGGGCTGTTGGTCATGTGTGGCGAGAGAGGTCACCAAAGGTCAAGCACACATGGAGTTACAGTAGTGTGTACGTGAGTGTGCTCCGCGCGGCGGCAGAAGGCCAACAACAGCAGTTTCGGAGCTCTGGGAGCCTTCCTGAAGGAGTTATGGAGGTTTCTTTGCCTGCGTGACCAAAATTGCTCGCGTACTGTACCAGATATGTGTAAACAGGGGCCTTTTGGGCTGTTGGTCATGTGTGGCGAGAGAGGTCACCAAAGATCAAGCACACATGGAGATACAGTAGAAAGTATGTGTGTTGTGTGACACTGGTTTCATATTGAACGGAGGGGGAACAATATCTGACAGTAATACTCCAAGCTGTCAGGATGCGTTCCCCCTGCTGAAATGGTCAATTTTAATGATATCAAGCTGAAAATCACACGACTTACCTGTTGTGGGAAACCAAGTTAGTCGTATGAATTTTACAGCTGTGTGAGTCTGATTTCATATTGATCAGAGGGGGAACAGTATCTGACAGTAGTACTCCAAGATGTCAGGATGCGTTCCCCCTGTTGTAATGGTGAATTTTAATGATATCAAGCTGAAAATCACATGTCTTAGCTTTGATGGTCAAACAAGTCAGCAGTATGAATTTTACAGTTGTGTGACCCTGGTTTCATATTGAACGGAGGGGGAACAATATCTGACATTAATATTCCAAGCTGTCAGGATGTGTTCCCCCTGCTGTAATTGTCAATATTAATGATGTCAAGCTGATGGCTGTGTCTTTGCCTACGCATTCAAAAGTGCACTGTTACTGTACCAAAGGGTGTCAATAGGGGCCTTTTGGGCTGTTGGTCATGTGTGGCGAGAGAGGTCACCAAAGGTCAAGCACACATGGAGTTACAGTAGTGTGTACGTGAGTGTGCTCCGCGCGGCGGCAGAAGGCCAACAACAGCAGTTTCGGAGCTCTGGGAGCCTTCCTGAAGAAGTTATGGAGGTTTCTTTGCCTGCGTGACCAAAATTGCTCCCGTACTGTACCAGACATGTGTAAACAGGGGCCTTTTGGGCTGTTGGTCATGTGTGGCGAGAGAGGTCACCAAAGGTCAAGCACACATGGAGATACAGTAGAAAGTATGTGTGTTGTGTGACCCTGATTTCATATTGAACGGAGGGGGAACAATATCTGACAGTAACACTCCAAGCTGTCAGGATGAGTTCCCCCTGCTGAAATGGTCAATTTTAATGATATCAAGCTGAAAATCACACGACTTACCTGTTGTGGGAAACCAAGTTAGTCGTATGAATTTTACAGCTGTGTGAGTCTGATTTCATATTGATCAGAGGGGGAACAGTATCTGACAGTAGTACTCCAAGATGTCAGGATGCGTTCCCCCTGTTGTAATGGTGAATTTTAATGATATCAAGCTGAATATCACATGTCTTACCTGTTATGGCCAAACAAGTCAGCAGTATGAATTTGAAAGTTGTGTGACCCTGGTGTCATATTGAACAGAGGGGGAACAGTATCTGACAGTAATACTCCAAGCTGTCAGGATGTGTTCCCCCTGCTGTAATTGTCAATATTAATGATGTCAAGCTGATGGCTGTGTCTTTGCCTACGCATTCAAAAGTGCGCTGTTACTGTACCAAAGGGTGTCAATAGGGGCCTTTTGGGCTGTTGGTCATGTGTGGCGAGAGAGGTCACCAAAGGTCAAGCACACATGGAGTTACAGTAGTGTGTACGTGAGTGTGCTCCGCGCGGCGGCAGAAGGCCAACAACAGCAGTTTCGGAGCTCTGGGAGCCTTCCTGAAGGAGTTATGGAGGTTTCTTTGCCTGCGTGACCAAAATTGCTCGCGTACTGTACCAGATATGTGTAAACAGGGGCCTTTTGGGCTGTTGGTCATGTGTGGCGAGAGAGGTCACCAAAGGTCAAGCACACATGGAGATACAGTAGAAAGTATGTGTGTTGTGTGACACTGGTTTCATATTGAACGGAGGGGGAACAATATCTGACAGTAATACTCCAAGCTGTCAGGATGCGTTCCCCCTGCTGAAATGGTCAATTTTAATGATATCAAGCTGAAAATCACACGACTTACCTGTTGTGGGAAACCAAGTTAGTCGTATGAATTTTACAGCTGTGTGAGTCTGATTTCATATTGATCAGAGGGGGAACAGTATCTGACAGTAGTACTCCAAGATGTCAGGATGCGTTCCCCCTGTTGTAATGGTGAATTTTAATGATATCAAGCTGAAAATCACATGTCTTAGCTTTGATGGTCAAACAAGTCAGCAGTATGAATTTTACAGTTGTGTGACCCTGGTTTCATATTGAACGGAGGGGGAACAATATCTGACATTAATATTCCAAGCTGTCAGGATGCGTTCCTCCTGCCGTAAAGGTAATTTTGAATGATATCAAGCTGAAAATCACAGGATTTAAATGTTATGGCCAAACAAGTCAGCAGTATAAATTTGAAAGTTGTGTGACCCTGGTGTCATATTGAACGGAGGGGGAACAGTATCTGACAGTAATACTCCAAGCTGTCAGGATGTGTTCCCCCTGCTGTAATTGTCAATATTAATGATGTCAAGCTGATGGCTGTGTCTTTGCCTACGCATTCAAAAGTGCACTGTTACTGTACCAAAGGGTGTAAACAGGGGCCTTTTGGGCTGTTGGTCATGTGTGGCGAGAGAGGTCACCAAAGGTCAAGCACACATGGAGTTACAGTAGTGTGTACGTGAGTGTGCTCCGCGCGGCGGCAGAAGGCCAACAACAGCAGTTTCGGAGCTCTGGGAGCCTTCCTGAGGAGTTATGGAGGTTTCTTTGCCTGCGTGACCAAAATTGCTCCCGTACTGTACCAGACTATGTGTAAACAGGGGCCTTTTGGGCTGTTGGTCATGTGTGGCGAGAGAGGTCACCAAAGGTCAAGCACACATGGAGATACAGTAGAAAGTATGTGTGTTGTGTGACCCTGATTTCATATTGAACGGAGGGGGAACAATATCTGACAGTAATACTCCAAGCTGTCAGGATGCGTTCCCCCTGCTGAAATGGTCAATTTTAATGATATCAAGCTGAAAATCACACGACTTACCTGTTGTGGGAAACCAAGTTAGTCGTATGAATTTTACAGCTGTGTGAGTCTGATTTCATATTGATCAGAGGGGGAACAGTATCTGACAGTAGTACTCCAAGATGTCAGGATGCGTTCCCCCTGTTGTAATGGTGAATTTTAATGATATCAAGCTGAAAATCACATGTCTTAGCTTTGATGGTCAAACAAGTCAGCAGTATGAATTTTACAGTTGTGTGACCCTGGTTTCATATTGAACGGAGGGGGAACAATATCTGACATTAATATTCCAAGCTGTCAGGATGTGTTCCCCCTGCTGTAATTGTCAATATTAATGATGTCAAGCTGATGGCTGTGTCTTTGCCTACGCATTCAAAAGTGCACTGTTACTGTACCAAAGGGTGTCAATAGGGGCCTTTTGGGCTGTTGGTCATGTGTGGCGAGAGAGGTCACCAAAGGTCAAGCACACATGGAGTTACAGTAGTGTGTACATGAGTGTGCTCCGCGCGGCGGCAGAAGGCCAACAACAGCAGTTTCGGAGCTCTGGGAGCCTTCCTGAAGGAGTTATGGAGGTTTCTTTGCCTGCGTGACCAAAATTGCTCGCGTACTGTACCAGATATGTGTAAACAGGGGCCTTTTGGGCTATTGGTCATGTGTGGCGAGAGAGGTCACCAAAGGTCAAGCACACATGGAGATACAGTAGAAAGTATGTGTGTTGTGTGACACTGGTTTCATATTGAACGGAGGGGGAACAATATCTGACAGTAATACTCCAAGCTGTCAGGATGCGTTCCCCCTGCTGAAATGGTCAATTTTAATGATATCAAGCTGAAAATCACACGACTTACCTGTTGTGGGAAACCAAGTTAGTCGTACGAATTTTACAGCTGTGTGAGTCTGATTTCATATTGATCAGAGGGGGAACAGTATCTGACAGTAGTACTCCAAGATGTCAGGATGCGTTCCCCCTGTTGTAATGGTGAATTTTAATGATATCAAGCTGAAAATCACATGTCTTAGCTTTGATGGTCAAACAAGTCAGCAGTATGAATTTTACAGTTGTGTGACCCTGGTTTCATATTGAACGGAGGGGGAACAATATCTGACATTAATATTCCAAGCTGTCAGGATGCGTTCCTCCTGCCGTAAAGGTAATTTTGAATGATATCAAGCTGAAAATCACAGGATTTAAATGTTATGGCCAAACAAGTCAGCAGTATGAATTTGAAAGTTGTGTGACCCTGGTGTCATATTGAACAGAGGGGGAACAGTATCTGACAGTAATACTCCATGCTGTCAGGATGTGTTCCCGCTGCTGTAATTGTCAATATTAATGATGTCTTTCTGATGGCTGTTTCTTTGCCTACACTGTCAAAAGCGCGCTGTTACTGTACCAAAGGGTGTAAACAGGGGCCTTTTGGGCTGTTGGTCATGTGTGGCGAGAGAGGTCACCAAAGGTCAAGCACACATGGAGTTACAGTAGTGTGTACGTGAGTGTGCTCCGCGCGGCGGCAGAAGGCCAACAACAGCAGTTTCGGAGCTCTGGGAGCCTTCCTGAAGAAGTTATGGAGGTTTCTTTGCCTGCGTGACCAAAATTGCTCCCGTACTGTACCAGACATGTGTAAACAGGGGCCTTTTGAGCTGTTGGTCATGTGTGGCGAGAGAGGTCACCAAAGGTCAAGCACACATGGAGATACAGTAGAAAGTATGTGTGTTGTGTGACCCTGATTTCATATTGAACGGAGGGGGAACAATATCTGACAGTAACACTCCAAGCTGTCAGGATGCGTTCCCCCTGCTGAAATGGTCAATTTTAATGATATCAAGCTGAAAATCACACGACTTACCTGTTGTGGGAAACCAAGTTAGTCGTATGAATTTTACAGCTGTGTGAGTCTGATTTCATATTGATCAGAGGGGGAACAGTATCTGACAGTAGTACTCCAAGATGTCAGGATGCGTTCCCCCTGTTGTAATTGTGATGCCCACTAAAGTGTAATCACATTTGTGATAATTTTTGTAATTGCAAAATTAGTATTATTTTCTTTTACATCTACTAATATGTATTTAATCTGTCTCCACCAACACTGCACTAAACTATTTAATGTACATAGCAGGAGTCATTTGCGTGTGATCGCCAGCAGGGGGCAGTGTGCGTCCGCCGCATCCGGGGGGGGGACTTTGCGTCAGTTCGGTCCGTTTTCCGGCCTTCCTCTTCCTGCCGAGTGAAGGAGATGAGCGGTCATACTGTTCCCGTGTCTCATTTATGTCTCCTGTTTACAGGACATAAACTGTTAATGAGGTCCTAGCCGGTACCTGTAACAGTTTAATGGGGGCTCGTCCGGGATCTGCTTCCACCTTCTGGCCGGTAGCTGATCCAGTGATACTGCAACCTTGGACCAAAAGCGACCTGATTCAACCAGCGAGCTGCAACCAGTATAAAGACGAACAGATATCATCATCTCTGTCGGCTGAAAGACATTAACTGTGTCACTTTCAATGAACAAAGAATAAAGACAATAAATGTGCATTGTTGAAATCACCACTCATCAAGATTAGAACGTGAACTGTAATCCTGTACTCTCTGACCAAGCGCAAGGAATAGGGAAGCAGTTATGGCGGATGGTGAGAGGAAAAGGTTGGTGTGGGACATCAAAAAGACCCTGCTCACTCTCTCTGCAGATGAACTGTTCCAGATTGCCAAGTCAGTGGGTGCAATGCCAGGAATGGATGAGTGTCGTGTCAAGTCAACTGATGAGGAGGACTGTTTTGAGTACATTTGCAGTTACATGTCTAGTGAACCTTTATTTCAGTTAGAGGACTTTGGTATGGCACATTTATTAGATTTGAAGGATGTAATTGACACAGTCATTCGGGGTCATGATTCACAAGTGTCAGTAACAAATGATGTATCTGTCACTGGTCAGGCAAGTCATGTTAATGATAATACCAACCCAACTTGTGAAAGTGATGCTACTGATGTCGGGATTGCTAGTGCAACCCACAGGACACTCTCTACAGCTAGCGACACACATGACCTTGAGCTGCAGAAAATACTTACTAGTTATGAGGAGCTGGGTAAAAATATTTCGCAGTGCAGACCCACAGCCACTCCAGCGTTGGCACTGCAGTCCTCTGAAAAGACACAACCCACCTCACAGAGCAGTAATGTAGCTGCCACCAGATGTTTAAGTGAAAAATCTACACCATCAGCACATGACAAGTTATTCTCCTTAAGAGACCTGTCTTACCTTCATCGCCGGGAACTGAAGATCCAGGGGGGTCAGATCGGAGACCAGGGGTCGGACCTCAGCTACAACAGTGTCTGTCGGCAGATGGAGGAAGGTTTAAAGGAGCAGTTCAGCAATGCAGAGGTTGTAAGAGCTGTCCTCAGAGTGATTAAGCCAGGAACTTTTAAAGACATGTTAATGAATAAGGATGATCTGACTGTAGAGGAACTTAAAGCCTTCCTCCATTCCCACTTGGGGGAGCAAAGTAACACAGAACTGTTCCAGGAGCTCATGTGCACCAAACAAAAAGACAATGAAACACCCCAGCAGTTCTTATACAGAGTAATAGGACTCAAACAGAAAATCATGCTGGCCTCCAAACATGCTGACACAGATGTCAAGTACAGTGCAAGCACAGTGCAGGATGTGTTTCTTCACACGGTGTACCAGGGCTTAGGTCATAAGCATGATGATGTTCGCAGAGAGCTGAAGCCGCTGTTGGGGGACACTAGAGTATCAGATGAGACAATCTTGAAACAAATGAAAAGAATAATGTGTGATGAAACTGAGAGGCAGCGGAGGCTGGGCCCTGTCACCCGCCAAAGGCCCACGAATGTGCAAAGTGCTCAGTCTGAAGTCAACGCCACACACTGTTCTAATGTAAAGGAGGAGAAAAAGCCAAACACAGATGTGATCCAGCAGTTAACAGAAAGACTTGAACAGCTCACAGGTGTGGTTGAGCTCATGAGACAGTCAATGCAGACACAGGCAGCCGGACAGGCAAACAAAGGCAGAGGAGACCGCAGGAGAGAGAAACCTTATGGCTGTGACAAGTGCATGGAGCAGAATCGCCCTGACTGTCCTCACTGCTTCCACTGTGGTGAAGAAGGCCATCGGGCGGTGGGCTGTCTAAAGAGGCCAACCCATCAGGGAAACTGGAGCCGGTCCCTGCCAAGGGACAAACAGTGACCGGGTCTCAACAATTGTCCCAACCTGACACTTACCACACTGATCTGCCTGCAAAAGAAAGACTGACAAAGCAACACAGTCAACCAAAAGACAAAATAATGGAAAAGAGACAGAAACAACCAAACAAAACAACCACTCCATTCACTCATGACTTACCTAACAGCAAAAGGGAACGTCTAGCCAATCTGATTGGAAAGAGGGCCCTCACCCATTGTAACCTAAATGGTTTAGCGGTCAACGCTCTGTTAGACACTGGGGCTCAAGTAAGCATGATTGATAGAGACTGGAAGAGTAAGTACTTACCTGACACTCCTGTTAAACCACTCAGTGACATTATTGGTGACGAAGAAGAGTTAAGAGTGTATGCTGTGAACGGGGACGTCCTCCCGTTTGATGGCTGGGTGGCCCTTACAGTCAATTTGATGGGGAATGAGGATCCTCAGCTGTCAATCACTGTGCCTTTTCTTGTCAGCAGCCTTGCTCTGGAGAGACCGCTGCTGGGTTTCAACGTGCTGGAAGAGATGATACAAGAACAACCTGAAAAGCTAATTCCCACCCTCACCATCCTACTGTGTAATGCCTTGTTGTTACCAGCAGAAAAAGCAGAGCTGCTGGTGAGCTTCATCCAGGCCCGCCAACCCTCTGTGCAGTGTGGACGCCTACGGACAGGGAGGCAGGACACCGTCATCCCAGCAGGTCAGGTGACCTGGGTCAAGTGCCAAGTCCCTCCCCACATGAGTGCAGCTGACACAGTTTTCCTGTTTGAGCCTGATGACAACAGCGTGCAGCTGACAGAACTGGATGTGGGTGAAGGTCTGTTGGAGGTACAAAATCCAAGAAAACCTTATGTAGCTGTACCTGTGGGCAATAACACCAAACATACAATCACTCTACCAAGAAAGACTGCACTTGGCAGCATTCACTGTGTTGAGAAAGTGATTGCAGCTGACTCACCTGAAACACCTGAACTCACAGTGACTGTTAATAGTGTGACATCAGAGTCTGCTGACACTAGTCCGTCTCCATGGCAACCTCCAATAGACCTCAGTCACCTTGATGATGAACAAAAGGAAAAAGTCAACAAAATGCTGTGTGAAGAAGCTGGAGCTTTCGCACGTGACAGCGATGATATTGGATGCATCCCGAGCTTACAAATGTCAATCACCCTCACAGATGAAATCCCGGTACAGAGAGCATACTCAGCAGTCCCAAAGCCACTGTTCAAAGAGGTAAAGGAGTATGTGCAGGAGTTGTTGATGAGAGGCTGGATTGTTAAATCCAAGTCCCCGTATGCTGCTCCAGTTGTCTGTGTTAGGAAGAAAGATGGCAGCCTACGTCTCTGCATCGACTATCGCCTGCTGAACAAAAAGACTGTGCCTGATCGACATCCACTGCCCAGGATACAGGACCTGACAGACACACTGGGGGGCTATGCCTGGTTTAGCATCCTCGACCAGGGAAAAGCCTACCATCAGGGCTTCATCTCTGAGAGTTCACGCCACTTGACTGCTTTCATTACCCCGTGGGGCCTGTATGAATGTGTCCGTATTCCATTTGGACTCTCAAACGCCCCAGCGGCATTCCAGCGGAGCATGGAGGAGGTGCTCGGCCCGCTCAGGGATGAATGCTGCATCCCATATCTGGATGATGTGCTTTGTTATGCAAGAACATTTGATGAACATGTGGAGGCCCTCCGCAAAGTCCTCCAGGCTCTCCAGCAGCATGGAGTAAAATTGAGACCTGAGAAATGTGAGCTCTTCAGACAGGAAGTCAGGTATGTGGGGCGCCTTGTGTCAGCTGATGGTGTCAAGATAGACCCACAGGATCTTGAAGCAGTCAAAACCTTGACAAGCAAGACACCGCAGACAGTTGGTGCGGTGAGGAAACTGACCGGGTTCCTGGGATATTATCGCTCATATGTCCAGGACTTTTCCAGGATCGCCAAGCCGATCTATGAGTTGCTCCAAACTAAGCCAGGAAAAGCCCAGATTCCAACACGGGGAAGAGCCACCAAACGCTCACAGCTGCCTTCCCGAGAGCCTGTTGACTGGACCTCTGAACATCAAGAAGCTTTGGAGCAACTTGTCACCCTCCTCACAAACCCACCTGTTTTAGCGTATCCTGATTTCAACCTGCCGTTCACACTGCATACAGATGCCTCAGACCAGGGCCTGGGGGCTGTACTTTATCAACGCCAGAACGGGAAGCTGAGAGTTATTGGTTATGGCTCGAGGACGTTGACACCGGCTGAACGCAATTACCACCTGCACAGCGGAAAACTGGAGTTCCTTGCATTGAAATGGGCTGTGTGTGAAAAGTTCCGGGACTACCTGTACTACGCTCCCCATTTCACCGTGTACACGGACAACAACCCCTTGACCTATGTCATGAGTACAGCAAAGCTGAATGCTGTCGGTCATCGGTGGGTGGGTGAACTCTCAGATTTCCGGTTCGACATCAAATACAGGCCTGGAAAGTCAAACGCAGATGCAGACACACTGTCTCGCCTTCCTTTGGATATGGAAAAATATGAAGTGGCTTGTACAGAGGAGCTCTCAAATGAGGCAGTGCGTGCTACATGGGATGGGAGCCAGGCAGCGGAACAGAAGGATGTGGCCTGGGTGGCAGCACTCAACATGTGTTCCCCAGACCCTCCCCCGCAACCTCATTGTTACCTGCCAACTATCCGCCATGATGAACTGGTGAAGGCTCAAAGGGAGGATCAAGCCATAGGCAAGATTGTGGAGTTAAAGGAGTCAAACACACAACTGACAGATGAAATACGCCAAACTGTGAATGGAGCCACTAGAAAACTGCTGCATGAATGGAGTAAGTTACACCTTGAAGACGGCCTCCTCTACCGAAAGACAAACCAGCACAAGCAGTTAGTCCTCCCTCTGAAACACAGGCCGATAGCTCTGAAGTACCTACACAATGAGATGGGTCATGTAGGCACAGAAAGAGTGCTCCATCTTGCTCGGGGAAGGTTCTACTGGCCCTTTATGGCTAAAGAAATTGAGGACTATGTCACCAGAAAATGTCCCTGTATCAAGTCTAAGAAACCCACAACACACACCCGAGCTCCTATGGGTAGTATCACATCTAATTTTCCTTTAGAGCTTGTGTGTATTGACTATTTGCATCTGGAAACCAGTTGTGGAGGATATGAATATATTCTAGTGGTAGTTGATCATTTCACTAGATTCGCTCAGGCATACCCCACAAAGGACAAGAGCGGGAAAACAGCAGCTGAACGCATCTTCAATGACTTCATACCCCGGTACGGATATCCATCCAAACTACATCATGACCAGGGTCGTGAATTTGAGAACAAACTCTTCCAAACATTGCAGCAGCTGTCAGGGGTCAGCCACTCACGCACGTCGCCCTACCACCCTCAAGGCAACCCAGCTGAGCGGTTGAACCGCACCATCCTCCAGATGTTAAGAACATTGACTGATAGTGAGAAACAGCGGTGGAAGGATCACCTCCCGCATGTTATACACGCCTACAATTGCACCAGGCATGAAGCCACCGGCTACTCCCCATTTTTCCTCCTCTATGGCCGACATCCACATCTCCCCGTCGACTTGCTGTTTGGACTGGCTGGAGAAAAGGAACCACACTCACCAAAAGGATTTGCAGAGAAATGGGCTAAAAAGATGTCAGAGGCCTACCGGATTGCCAGTGAAAATAGCAAAAAGTCCAGTGAAAGGGGGAAAGTGACATATGACAAGAAAGCGAGAGGAGTTGTGTTGCACCCAGGGGACAGAGTTCTGGTCCGGAACCTCGGTGAACGTGGAGGGCCGGGAAAATTACGGTCATACTGGGAGAAGACCATATACATAGTCAAGAGTCAACTGGCGGAGAACCCAGTGTACATTGTCTGCCCTGAAACCGGAGACCGGCAGAAAAGCAGGACACTGCACCGCAATCTCCTGTTGCTGGTAAATGACTTACCTGTTGATGCCACTCCACCTAACACCAGGCTTACCCCTGAGAAGAAAACACATAACAGACAAAAACAAGAGAGAATAACAAACACTCAAAGGCAAGCAGACATGAGTGAGGACAGTGAATATGATTCAGATGATGACTGCGGCTCAGGATACTGGTTGAGGAGACCTGCAGAAAGTACAGAGAAAAGACCTGTCACCTACCTGGAGCAACCCACCATTCATCTGGGGAATCTGAGCCAAGAACCAGCACCTGCAAGGACAGAAAGTCATAATGTTCCTGAATACTTACCAAATCCTGTTGAAGAGAGACGGGACGCTGATGAAAACCTACCTGTACTCACTGGACCTGTGGAAGGAAATGAAAACTATGGGCACCAAGACTCTGACTCAGAAGCTCGACCTTTGACCCCTCCGGTAGAGCGCACTCATTCAGAGGTCAGAAGGTCGGCTCGTGACAGAAGGCCACGCCAGTTTCTCACATACGAGTCGCTTGGTGAACCATCACTACAGTCACATGCTGCAGTTCACGCAGTGACTGGACACACAACACCCTATGTACCTGTCATAGAGGCGCCTCATCACACTACACCTACACACTCACTCTTTCCATACATCCCGTCTGTTTGTATGCCGTACTCACAGCCAATCCGTCATACCCAGACACCCTACATGCCTTACACTTACCTACCACCAGTCGCATACATTCCACCCACAATGCTTGTTTGTTGAATAGAGGTTAAGAGTTGAAAATGTTAATAGGTTTGAGATAATAAGCTTTATAAATGTCGGGAGCCATCCTTTTTTTTTTGTCAGGGAGTGTGTGATGCCCACTAAAGTGTAATCACATTTGTGATAATTTTTGTAATTGCAAAATTAGTATTATTTTCTTTTACATCTACTAATATGTATTTAATCTGTCTCCACCAACACTGCACTAAACTATTTAATGTACATAGCAGGAGTCATTTGCGTGTGATCGCCAGCAGGGGGCAGTGTGCGTCCGCCGCATCCGGGGGGGGGACTTTGCGTCAGTTCGGTCCGTTTTCCGGCCTTCCTCTTCCTGCCGAGTGAAGGAGATGAGCGGTCATACTGTTCCCGTGTCTCATTTATGTCTCCTGTTTACAGGACATAAACTGTTAATGAGGTCCTAGCCGGTACCTGTAACATAATGGTGAATTTTAATGATATCAAGCTGAATATCACATGTCTTACCTGTTATGGCCAAACAAGTCAGCAGTATGAATTTGAAAGTTGTGTGACCGTGGTGTCATATTGAACAGAGGGGGAACAGTATCTGACAGTAATACTCCAAGCTGTCAGGATGTGTTCCCCCTGCTGTAATTGTCAATATTAATGATGTCAAGCTGATGGCTGTGTCTTTGCCTACGCATTCAAAAGTGCACTGTTACTGTACCAAAGGGTGTCAATAGGGGCCTTTTGGGCTGTTGGTCATGTGTGGCGAGAGAGGTCACCAAAGGTCAAGCACACATGGAGTTACAGTAGTGTGTACGTGAGTGTGCTCCGCGCGGCGGCAGAAGGCCAACAACAGCAGTTTCGGAGCTCTGGGAGCCTTCCTGAAGGAGTTATGGAGGTTTCTTTGCCTGCGTGACCAAAATTGCTCGCGTACTGTACCAGATATGTGTAAACAGGGGCCTTTTGGGCTGTTGGTCATGTGTGGCGAGAGAGGTCACCAAAGGTCAAGCACACATGGAGATACAGTAGAAAGTATGTGTGTTGTGTGACACTGGTTTCATATTGAACGGAGGGGGAACAATATCTGACAGTAATACTCCAAGCTGTCAGGATGCGTTCCCCCTGCTGAAATGGTCAATTTTAATGATATCAAGCTGAAAATCACACGACTTACCTGTTGTGGGAAACCAAGTTAGTCGTATGAATTTTACAGCTGTGTGAGTCTGATTTCATATTGATCAGAGGGGGAACAGTATCTGACAGTAGTACTCCAAGATGTCAGGATGCGTTCCCCCTGTTGTAATGGTGAATTTTAATGATATCAAGCTGAAAATCACATGTCTTAGCTTTGATGGTCAAACAAGTCAGCAGTATGAATTTTACAGTTGTGTGACCCTGGTTTCATATTGAACGGAGGGGGAACAATATCTGACATTAATATTCCAAGCTGTCAGGATGCGTTCCTCCTGCCGTAAAGGTAATTTTGAATGATATCAAGCTGAAAATCACAGGATTTAAATGTTATGGCCAAACAAGTCAGCAGTATGAATTTGAAAGTTGTGTGACCCTGGTGTCATATTGAACAGAGGGGGAACAGTATCTGACAGTAATACTCCATGCTGTCAGGATGTGTTCCCGCTGCTGTAATTGTCAATATTAATGATGTCTTTCTGATGGCTGTTTCTTTGCCTACACTGTCAAAAGCGCGCTGTTACTGTACCAAAGGGTGTAAACAGGGGCCTTTTGGGCTGTTGGTCATGTGTGGCGAGAGAGGTCACCAAAGGTCAAGCACACATGGAGTTACAGTAGTGTGTACGTGAGTGTGCTCCGCGCGGCGGCAGAAGGCCAACAACAGCAGTTTCGGAGCTCTGGGAGCCTTCCTGAAGAAGTTATGGAGGTTTCTTTGCCTGCGTGACCAAAATTGCTCCCGTACTGTACCAGACATGTGTAAACAGGGGCCTTTTGGGCTGTTGGTCATGTGTGGCGAGAGAGGTCACCAAAGGTCAAGCACACATGGAGATACAGTAGAAAGTATGTGTGTTGTGTGACACTGGTTTCATATTGAACGGAGGGGGAACAATATCTGACAGTAATACTCCAAGCTGTCAGGATGCGTTCCCCCTGCTGAAATGGTCAATTTTAATGATATCAAGCTGAAAATCACACGACTTACCTGTTGTGGGAAACCAAGTTAGTCGTACGAATTTTACAGCTGTGTGAGTCTGATTTCATATTGATCAGAGGGGGAACAGTATCTGACAGTAGTACTCCAAGATGTCAGGATGCGTTCCCCCTGTTGTAATGGTGAATTTTAATGATATCAAGCTGAAAATCACATGTCTTAGCTTTGATGGTCAAACAAGTCAGCAGTATGAATTTTACAGTTGTGTGACCCTGGTTTCATATTGAACGGAGGGGGAACAATATCTGACATTAATATTCCAAGCTGTCAGGATGCGTTCCTCCTGCCGTAAAGGTAATTTTGAATGATATCAAGCTGAAAATCACAGGATTTAAATGTTATGGCCAAACAAGTCAGCAGTATGAATTTGAAAGTTGTGTGACCCTGGTGTCATATTGAACAGAGGGGGAACAGTATCTGACAGTAATACTCCATGCTGTCAGGATGTGTTCCCGCTGCTGTAATTGTCAATATTAATGATGTCTTTCTGATGGCTGTTTCTTTGCCTACACTGTCAAAAGCGCGCTGTTACTGTACCAAAGGGTGTAAACAGGGGCCTTTTGGGCTGTTGGTCATGTGTGGCGAGAGAGGTCACCAAAGGTCAAGCACACATGGAGTTACAGTAGTGTGTACGTGAGTGTGCTCCGCGCGGCGGCAGAAGGCCAACAACAGCAGTTTCGGAGCTCTGGGAGCCTTCCTGAAGAAGTTATGGAGGTTTCTTTGCCTGCGTGACCAAAATTGCTCCCGTACTGTACCAGACATGTGTAAACAGGGGCCTTTTGGGCTGTTGGTCATGTGTGGCGAGAGAGGTCACCAAAGGTCAAGCACACATGGAGATACAGTAGAAAGTATGTGTGTTGTGTGACACTGGTTTCATATTGAACGGAGGGGGAACAATATCTGACAGTAACACTCCAAGCTGTCAGGATGCGTTCCCCCTGCTGAAATGGTCAATTTTAATGATATCAAGCTGAAAATCACACGACTTACCTGTTGTGGGAAACCAAGTTAGTCGTATGAATTTTACAGCTGTGTGAGTCTGATTTCATATTGATCAGAGGGGGAACAGTATCTGACAGTAGTACTCCAAGATGTCAGGATGCGTTCCCCCTGTTGTAATGGTGAATTTTAATGATATCAAGCTGAAAATCACATGTCTTAGCTTTGATGGTCAAACAAGTCAGCAGTATAAATTTGAAAGTTGTGTGACCCTGGTGTCATATTGAACGGAGGGGGAACAGTATCTGACAGTAATACTCCAAGCTGTCAGGATGTGTTCCCCCTGCTGTAATTGTCAATATTAATGATGTCAAGCTGATGGCTGTGTCTTTGCCTACGCATTCAAAAGTGCACTGTTACTGTACCAAAGGGTGTCAATAGGGGCCTTTTGGGCTGTTGGTCATGTGTGGCGAGAGAGGTCACCAAAGGTCAAGCACACATGGAGTTACAGTAGTGTGTACGTGAGTGTGCTCCGCGCGGCGGCAGAAGGCCAACAACAGCAGTTTCGGAGCTCTGGGAGCCTTCCTGAAGAAGTTATGGAGGTTTCTTTGCCTGCGTGACCAAAATTGCTCCCGTACTGTACCAGACATGTGTAAACAGGGGCCTTTTGGGCTGTTGGTCATGTGTGGCGAGAGAGGTCACCAAAGGTCAAGCACACATGGAGATACAGTAGAAAGTATGTGTGTTGTGTGACCCTGATTTCATATTGAACGGAGGGGGAACAATATCTGACAGTAACACTCCAAGCTGTCAGGATGCGTTCCCCCTGCTGAAATGGTCAATTTTAATGATATCAAGCTGAAAATCACACGACTTACCTGTTGTGGGAAACCAAGTTAGTCGTATGAATTTTACAGCTGTGTGAGTCTGATTTCATATTGATCAGAGGGGGAACAGTATCTGACAGTAGTACTCCAAGATGTCAGGATGCGTTCCCCCTGTTGTAATGGTGAATTTTAATGATATCAAGCTGAATATCACATGTCTTACCTGTTATGGCCAAACAAGTCAGCAGTATGAATTTGAAAGTTGTGTGACCCTGGTGTCATATTGAACAGAGGGGGAACAGTATCTGACAGTAATACTCCAAGCTGTCAGGATGTGTTCCCCCTGCTGTAATTGTCAATATTAATGATGTCAAGCTGATGGCTGTGTCTTTGCCTACGCATTCAAAAGTGCGCTGTTACTGTACCAAAGGGTGTCAATAGGGGCCTTTTGGGCTGTTGGTCATGTGTGGCGAGAGAGGTCACCAAAGGTCAAGCACACATGGAGTTACAGTAGTGTGTACGTGAGTGTGCTCCGCGCGGCGGCAGAAGGCCAACAACAGCAGTTTCGGAGCTCTGGGAGCCTTCCTGAAGGAGTTATGGAGGTTTCTTTGCCTGCGTGACCAAAATTGCTCGCGTACTGTACCAGATATGTGTAAACAGGGGCCTTTTGGGCTGTTGGTCATGTGTGGCGAGAGAGGTCACCAAAGGTCAAGCACACATGGAGATACAGTAGAAAGTATGTGTGTTGTGTGACACTGGTTTCATATTGAACGGAGGGGGAACAATATCTGACAGTAATACTCCAAGCTGTCAGGATGCGTTCCCCCTGCTGAAATGGTCAATTTTAATGATATCAAGCTGAAAATCACACGACTTACCTGTTGTGGGAAACCAAGTTAGTCGTATGAATTTTACAGCTGTGTGAGTCTGATTTCATATTGATCAGAGGGGGAACAGTATCTGACAGTAGTACTCCAAGATGTCAGGATGCGTTCCCCCTGTTGTAATGGTGAATTTTAATGATATCAAGCTGAAAATCACATGTCTTAGCTTTGATGGTCAAACAAGTCAGCAGTATGAATTTTACAGTTGTGTGACCCTGGTTTCATATTGAACGGAGGGGGAACAATATCTGACATTAATATTCCAAGCTGTCAGGATGCGTTCCCCCTGCCGTAAAGGTAATTTTGAATGATATCAAGCTGAAAATCACAGGATTTAAATGTTATGGCCAAACAAGTCAGCAGTATGAATTTGAAAGTTGTGTGACCCTGGTGTCATATTGAACAGAGGGGGAACAGTATCTGACAGTAATACTCCATGCTGTCAGGATGTGTTCCCGCTGCTGTAATTGTCAATATTAATGATGTCTTTCTGATGGCTGTTTCTTTGCCTACACTGTCAAAAGCGCGCTGTTACTGTACCAAAGGGTGTAAACAGGGGCCTTTTGGGCTGTTGGTCATGTGTGGCGAGAGAGGTCACCAAAGGTCAAGCACACATGGAGTTACAGTAGTGTGTACGTGAGTGTGCTCCGCGCGGCGGCAGAAGGCCAACAACAGCAGTTTCGGAGCTCTGGGAGCCTTCCTGAAGGAGTTATGGAGGTTTCTTTGCCTGCGTGACCAAAATTGCTCGCGTACTGTACCAGATATGTGTAAACAGGGGCCTTTTGGGCTGTTGGTCATGTGTGGCGAGAGAGGTCACCAAAGGTCAAGCACACATGGAGATACAGTAGAAAGTATGTGTGTTGTGTGACACTGGTTTCATATTGAACGGAGGGGGAACAATATCTGACAGTAATATTCCAACACTCTTAGAAATAAGGGTTCCAAAAGGGTTCTTCATGAGGGGCTCAGTTTCTAACCAGAACCATTTGCTTCTGAAGAACCCTTTTTGAAGAAGAAAGGGTTTTTCAAGGCTTCTTTGTAACATTAAAGGTTCTGGTAAGAACCGTTTTGATCCAGAGAACCCCTTTGTGGAGGAAAGAGTTCAAGTATTGTTGAAAGCATGGGTATAAGATCCTCACCCTACATCCTACATTAATGTAATTAAACTTGCTCAATAAAGAGGCAAATAAACAAATATAATCATCCCAGGGAGAATTTTGCTGTTGAAAAGACACTTAAACAGGGTACCAGCACTGAGTCTTGAACCCTGCTCTCCCATGTAAAGATAACTGTGATACCACTCATCCACCACTGCTATGTAATTAAACAATACATGTTGAATAGGACCTCTATCCTGTCTTGAACCCTCAATCTTCAAAATAGCACTTGCTATCTGTTACCTACTGAGCCACCATGCTATATTGTTATGCTATGCAACTACAACCCTCTGGAGGGAGGAGCTCATGAGCCATCAAAAGAAAAATAAGAAAAAAGAAAATGGTATTTTCTTTTTTGGACTGTGGGCAGTTAACCATCCTCATCTATTTTTCCTTGAGTATGGATAGTGCAGGCACTGGTGGGATGATAATGTCAGGACTTGAATCCCAATCTCCCAGAGGAAAGGCTGAGGTTCAGTGTGTCAGGCCAGGGAGCTGGTGACCCTGCCCATGGCCATGTGGGAGCTAATAGCTGGTTTTAATGTGGATTGCGTCACATGGTCTGCCCTTCTCAGCAAAACAGGTGTGACACATCAATAGTGATTACTGTGGTTAGAGGCCAGACTGAAGTGGCAGAAGATCAAAAACTTCAGAGGATTAAGGTAAGCTAATATGATTTCTTATTTCAGGCAAGCTTGACTCTAGCTAAGGACTTTTTATGTGAAAGGTGGACTATTTTAATGCATGCATTTGTTTCTTGTTTTGATTTTTTTTTTTTTTTTTTGTAGAATGAGTACACAGCTTGAACAACAACTGAAGTGTGCCACTGGCTTGAGCAAGAGGGTTTATAACTTAATAACTTGTATTCCTTTTTGTTTTGAAGAGAATGATATTGATGGAGCAACCCTCGAAATTCTCTCTGAGAGGATGTCAGAGAGATTAATCCCATCAATAAAAATCAAGCACAATTCCTCAAGTATCTCGAGCAGTTGAAGTCATCAT
>NW_021941788.1:0-26746 GCF_902150065.1 Myripristis murdjan | reverse complement strand
TTGAATCCCAGGCTCCACAGAAATGATTGTCCCTACAGTTGTGTGTAGAGGACAAGTGCCATATTTTAAGGTCAAAAAACTGTTTTTCTTACTGTTGATAATACAGTAAAATATACATAAATATCAAATATTTAATGTGAAGGACATAAAAAACAAAACAAAATGCCAAATATTATAAAAAAATATGAAAGTGTGGTCCCCTTGATTCATGTCACCGGTGTTATCGTCTAACAAAAGTCTCTTATTTTGAAAATAAAAAATCCCACTGATGACATCACACTGAAGCTCTCTGAAGGAAGCCCTGTGGTAAGTTCACTGTCTCCTCAGGTATCAGGAGATTTCATGTTTAGTTTTTGGTCGCCCTCGCCGGTGTGGCCTGTTGTGTTGTTGGGGAAATGAAACCCAGATGAATTAAATCCCATCAGTGAGGAAACTGGGACTGACGTGTGGTTAGAGGCACCAGTGAAGACCAGTGACACCACTAAACCCCATGCATGCAACTTTACCCAAAGCTGTGGAGGGAGTTTAACAGTAAGACTTCTTCACTGCTGATCCTCCTCTGGTCAGGTTGGGCTGAAGCGTCTGGACGCTGATCCTGGACCAGCGGCTCTGGGAGTTCATGACGGGACATCAGACAGACAGCTGCAGCTGAGACAGTGTGTGCTGTTGGACATGTTAGTTGTTTCTAATGGAGTTCAAATGTGTGTTTATGACCTTTTACTAAGTACTTTCATAAAGTGTCTGATTTCCTGCCAAACAGTTTAATGTGAACAACTTCATTAGAGTTGAGGAGTGAGGATCTTGGGTCTTATCGATGTCACTGGTGTTTCTGTCACATCAACCAAAATGTGTCACGTTTGACATAATAATAATTTTACACCCATTGAATACACTCACGCACTCAGATGTAAAGGATTGCATCATTACTTGTTTATATCTTTTTTGCTTGTTTTAATGCATGGCTGCACAAAAGAACAAAGAACATGCAGTCACACTTTTAACAAAGATGATAAATATTAATAAAAGATAATCTCATCATGACTGGTTGTTTTATCGTTGTTCTTCTGTGACTCAGACTACATGCGCTGAAGAGACTGAGACATAATATTTCATAAAAGCCTTTTTAAAAAAAAAAAAAAAAACAGGCCAAAGTAAGGTGTAAGGTAACACCAGTGACAAAAAGACGGTACATGTGATCTTTAAATAAAAAGTCATTCAGCTGTCATTTATGTGTATTCAGAAAGTGAAGCTATAAAATAATCTAAAATAGGTTCAAATGTTAGAAAAGAAGATAAATTTAAAGACATCTTGCCTCTCAAAGGTGGAAATTTCTGTAGAATGACCCGCTAAAGAGTTCACGGCCCAAACTCGGTGGTCTGTGGGTAAGAATTGTCATTTTAAGGAGTAAGTTATGTTTATGAGCATGTCAGTGTTAGAAATAAGCTCAATATCAAGAAAGAGAGTTTATTTACAATGTGAAAGTAATATTAAAGATGTAGCTAAGTGCTGTAGCTTCAGGGTGGAGCGACACCACTTTCTGAAAAGTAATCAACCAAATGACAACAACTTGCCTGTCTAACTAATTAAACATGAGAAAATAAGGTCAAACTAAAGTAGCAGGCCACCCCGACCAGCTCCAAAACCAAAACCACAGAAATGTCGCAGTGAGTGGCCGCTTGGAAGAGGAGGAAGACGGGAAATGCCGATCACAAATCAAGGAGTTGGAGCCGGCCCAAACATCTCCTCGCCCCCACACACATACCTGTCTCACCTGCAGACCCGTATTCAAGGGCCGGCTTTAGGGGGCCGGGCCCGCCCTGATCATCAGCTGGGCCGCCCTGAAAGAAAAGCAACGAAAAGCTTTTTTTTTTTTTTTTTTGACACGAAACGTTTTACCTCTCTCTCTCTCTCTCTCTCTCTCTCTCTCTCTCTCTCTCTCTCTCTCTCTCTCTCTCTCTCTCTCTCTCTCTCTCTTTAAGTTAAATCTCCATCACATTAAATCTCTGTGATGACTCTCGGGCTATTCTGCATCTTATTGGCTCACCTGATATCACTTTAACCAATCAAACTCCTCTGGCCTAAAACCTGACCAATCACAGCCAAGGAACGCACCGTTCATGTTCGCGTGCCGCGCGAGGGAGGGAGAGAGACTTAACGGTTAGTCTGTTTAAAAACTTCGGTCGGAGTGAATTAATTACAGATATGGATGCCAAACACTTTTTAAATGATTTTAGCGAGAACAATGGCGGCCGCTTGGCTGTGAGTGAGCCCTGAAGAGGCAGGAAGAAACACCTGAAGTCGGTTGGCTCTAACGCCACATTACGGTGACGGTGTGGACTTGCTTTAGTTTCTGTCTGCTAGCTAGCTAGTAGCTCCAGACACTCTGACGTCAGCTCTGAAATGACTGAAGGCTGAAGAGACTGAAGCTGGAGGAGGATTACAAGCTTCTTCACACCCTGAGCTGACCTGCGAGCCTCCAGGCACAAGGTAGGCTACGGCTCTCTCTCTCTCTCTCTCTCTCTCTCTCTCTCTCTCGCTCTCTCTCTCTCTCGATTTGGTCGTTTCATTCAAACGGTCGTATTCACAGGATAGAAATAACTGGTTGTGTGCAGGTTTAGAAAGGGATATTTTGCTGATTTTATTGTTCTTTATTTTTCAAAAGTAGCACATCCTGTGTTGTTGACAGGTAAAGGTGAATCTATTGATCTGTTGATTGACGTGACTGTTGAGCAAACCCTGTTGAGATGCAGCAGGTGAATGTGAACCGCTGTGTCAAACATGATACAGGCCATGTTGGCGTCATCACTGTTTTTATTTTTTGTAATAATGTGATTATACAACTATTGCCAACAAAATAAAATGTATAATCTCGTATTGTCTCCGTTTCAGTGGAAATCCATGAGATCTGACGGTAACTAGTCCTTGTCAGCCAGCCAGCTGTGCTGTGTCGTCAGCACAGACACACTCATGGTTATCATCTCAGTGTTTTGCTTTTATATAATAAAACATAAGTAACACCGTCCTGAACCTGAGTGTCCCCTCGTATTTATGCAGAGCTCTCTCAGCTCTTTAAGTTCCTCCTTTATGTCCTCTTTCTCAGAAGTGGATTTAACAGCAAACTGAGACAGGAGACAGGAGGCCTTTTCAGTTCAGTTTTGTGAAGATGAGTGAGTTTAAAGTTGAAAAAATAAAAAAGAGCCTTTCCCTTCATAATAAATAAGAAGCTGAATGTGAAGACACCAAGGCTTTTCTGGCGGAGCAGGAGACGTCCTGCAGGATCCTGATGCTGCAGGACGTCGTCTCGGCTGTGACCCGGAGCGGGGAAGTCTCTGCAAAGAGTCGCAGCGCCCTCTGCTGGCTGTTTGGATGGCACACAGGTTCATTCTTAATGAGACACAGAAAACATGCAGCTCTTACTGTGTCCTGTGTCTGATTGAGAAAATGTAAGGTTTGGTTTGAGGGGGCAGAAGAACAAGGTCACAAGCTGATCTCACTCATCAGGATATCAGGATAAACAGAGTGACTGATATGAAGGAGAGATTTGAAACGTGCAGAAAAGAGGCTCCACAGTCAGGCTGCACGTCTGGACGCTTCAGGTTCAAGACTGAGGCCTTTGCAAGGGGAGAGTTTGAAAGCCGAGTTATTACTGTGCGGGAAGACAGTTTGATTTGTGCCAGTCAGACATTTTATTTTGAAAGGTTTTATTTCATTTATTTTCCTGTGTTTTTGTTGTTAACCTTTCTAAACAAATTTTCTCGAAATTATCTTGGGGGAAAAAAATCTATTTTTCTTGATGCGTTTGTGTTTTGTGTTTTGTTTTTTTGGTTGTTAGTTTTTTGTTTTGTTTTGTTTTGTTTTTAAGGTGGTATGATTTGCGCAGGGTGGCGGAGGCCAGTGAGGACTGGATGCCTGACAGGTTTTGTTTCATTTATTTTCTCTTTTTTCTAACTCCATCCCACACGGCTGCTGTCTGTGCAGCTCATGTTTGTTTATCAGCATAAACAATGACAATAAACAACAACTTGAGCGGACTGGCGGCTTAACCCGGCCGAGCAAGGCCTCGGTGCGCAGCAGAGCCTCATCCCAGAGAACACACGGACAGAAAAGCCTCAGAGATGATTGGAGCTGCTTGCTGGGCTCCTCTGGGCTCATGCTGGTCGCCAGATCCTCTGAAACCTCCTTCCTCTCCGGACGCCACGTTGGCCTGCCGGCACTTTTCATTTCATTTAAAGCCGCTGCTGTAGTCATATTTTAGCAAAATTGTTCTTTTAATAAATTCTGCAAATCTCCACTTTCCATAACTGCACTTACTAAGTTTCTTCTTCTTCTTCTTCCTCCTCTAAGTCGCTGAAACTCGCCCATGAGGCGTCATGCGATGGAGACGCTGTGGTTTGATTGGTGGGAGGCTGAGCACAGGTGAGCAGGGCCGGGACGGTAGCCTCTCCTGATTGGTTGATTGTTTATTTACCTATTTATTGATTGATTGATTGATTGATTGATTGATTGATTGATTGATTGATTTAGAAATGCTTAATGAGAGGAGAGAAATGGGGAAGAAATGAGCGCGACACAGCACAGAAGAAGTATCCAAACTGTTAAAAGAAGGGTTTTTATTAAAGAACAACTACGGAAGCGCCACTGCCAACATCCCAGATGAAGACGGAGAAGTTTGAAGAATCAGTCTGTGGATGTGAGGGGCTCGGCGGCTCACAGTAGGGGTTTCAGCAACGGCGGATTGTGCGGCGGCTACGGCAAACGGAAATGGATCTGCGCTCTGCTGATCGAGACTTCAGCCGTCGTGCCGGCGTTGTCTGCCGTAGTATCCTGATCCTGATCTACAACGGCGAAAGGATCGTTCTCATGTAGTCGCTACAACGCCTGATACAGGCGTGACAGTTAAATAGTTTTCCTCGTATTTCTGAAGTTAAATGTGTTCTTGCACGGCATGCAGGTCACGCACTGAAGTATCCCTTCACACTCCGATCAGATGTGTGCCTAATTGTCAATAATTAATTATTATTAGTGTAGTGGCTAAGCCCTATACCTTTAGCACTACTGGCTGCTGACTGGATTTGTTCCGGCGTGTGCCCAAATCACTGATAGTCCAAACTTTCTGTAGTGTTGAAGTCAAAATCTTTATTCTCTAAACAAAATTGTACTAAATGTCCGTCACTTACGGCATAATGTTTACATAAACTCAAATATATGTTGCTTACACTTGATACCACACTGAGCACAGTCTAAAACTGTGTGCCTCCCCAAATCAGCAACACCTGTGATAGATTGGACCTTGATTAAATACCCAGCCCTCGGCTTTGACAACGCACGGGTCGCCTTGGTGACGGAACTAAACAAATACGGCTCTTACAACATCTTTACTCGTGATATAAACATAGGCTACATGGTAACGTTATACTTTTGCTGTTGAAAAACTACCGTATGTATGTTTTCTAAGCCGAATTTCAAAACTTTTCCCCTAACCCGGAAGAGGCGTACCAGAACTACAATCTGTGTGGAGCTGCAACACACAGAGGTGTCCTGCGCCATAGGTTTTGTAGTTCTAACATGTTTTGTCTATGATGTGATGTTGTGATCACTAATTTTGCAATCTTAATCAAAGTTTTTGGGTGTGGGAAGAACGCCTGTTTGGTCCGATTTTATTATTTTTTTTCTTAAGATAGTCAAATCATGTTTTTTAGTCACTCGTCAGTGGCGCCCCCTATTGGTTTGCCATTGGACATGATAGTCGAGGTCAAGAGCTTTCCAAAAGTGTTGACCCCATGTCTGTTGCTGCACTGTAAGCCTTTAAAAGTGTCTCAGGTGCAAGGTTCAAAGGGCATTCCTGAGGAGCAGGAACTGCCCACTGGTCTCACACTGAGATATGCTGATATGACTCTACACAATTGTGCGCGCACACACACACACACACACACACACTGAATAAAACAAAACAAACTAAAAATAAAAATTCTGTTCTATTTTATTTCATTTTATTACTTGAATTATCATAAGATTGTTGAACTATTTAAAGTCCCCATGAAATGACCTCACATGACTCCTGCCAGAGCCCGTCTACGACGAGCCTCGCCACTCTCCATTAACCCCCATTGTATCAAACTTGGTTGCAGTTCCACCGTAATTCCACTGGGGGTGATGGCGGGCGAGTGCAGAATGAATGGGGCTCTATGGAGCTAGAAGGCTAAATTTGTCTCTTCCACCTGTTTATGGTTGAAAAATCGCAAATACTGTTGTAGTTTCTGAAAGTTCAATATGGATTATAGGTTAAAAGTGAAATTAGCGAGAACTTATATCCTTTCAGTTTCCTACAGGTTGGGCTGTTGTTGGCCATAACACGCTAGCATTTGCTAATGAATGCTGATTGGTCAGTGACGGACTTGCGGCTGTTTACGACCAGGGATCCCACTTGATGGCACCTGAAGACCAAGAGAATCTGGAAACCCCACTCTTAAGGAGGACTTTTCTATCAGAGTTGATATTTGTGTGTACAGAGAATGTCTAATATAGCACAGACGGCTCTCTGAGTGTCTCCGTCTGCTCTGTGGAGACGGGCTCTGGAAATCGCCGTAAAGCAGCACCTCTCAATGTGTGACGTCATCACACTTTTTGGAACAGATAGGTGAACTTAAAAAATCCAATATTCAGCTGAGTGTATTTTTTTAGCCCCAACTTTTGAAAACAGGATTCAAATTACTTGACAAAAAATTATTTCCAGAGAAAAGTGGATTTTTAGGGGTGTGTCCCCATAGACTCCCATTCATTCTGCACTCGCCCGCGAGCGCCCTCACATGGAAAGAGGCAGGTTTCCGAGAACCGGAAGTCAGACGCGAGTGCCACTTCTCCCTAGATTCTCTGCTCCTGCTTCCTGTCAAACAGGATTGTACGTAGTGACATCATCCTGCACTGGTGGGAGTAAACCTGCTGTGGGGTCGATAGGAAAAATACAGGAGTAATCTCCTGTAATCATAAAAAGTTGATGTTTTAAATCATAAACACGGACCGTTACATTCAAAACTGCCGCAGCTGGCTTCCTCCTCAGAGCGGGAGCGGCTGACAGCGCGGCTGCTAGGCAACGGCGGAGCGCGGACTGAGGGTTGCCAGGTATCATGTTGGATATCCCCCTTATCCTGCGCCTCACCTCGCCATCCCTCATTAGAAAACAGCGCACTCATTGCACCAAACACACAAACCTGGCAACTCTGCAAACTGCATAGCCAGTTCAGCAGTTACAATGACCAAAAAAATAAATAAATAAAAAAAATGAGGAGATATATCTGAGTTTTATTCTCAATTTGACTGAACTTGTAACTGAACTGATGATTTAGTTCTGAGAATAACATTGATCTTGAAGAAATTTGTTATGATTGCAAATCAAATTCTGGATATTATTCTGAGTGTCACCCTAATAACCTTCATTTGGAGAGGCTTTCAGTCACATTTTAATAGCAGGAGCCTCTATGCAGATCATACAGTTTACAGTTTTTTTCGATTGCTTACACACTAAGAACATACTCTTAAACCAATGTGACAAAACTTGAAGTCATTGGAACTAAACCTTAAACACAGCGTGGCCATACCTTAGACACATGTGCTGCTTTAAACTGTGTTTGCAATTCTGCAACACACTTCCTCCTGAACACTAGACACTATTTCATACAGAAGACACCTCGCTCAAAAATGAAAGCATGTGGTTACAATTGGGAAAACACTTATGTTCAAAATATAAAACACATCAGGTTATAAGAAAACCTGAGACACACACATGAAAGCTCTTACTTAGAAAACTGAACACCAATCAGTCAGCTCTACAAACAGGCCCCATGTCAGCCATGTTGAGTACTTTGTGTGGAGGCGGTGAGAGAAAGAGGCACAGGAAGACATCGTCTGTGATGTGGATGAGATTTTGTAGCTGTGCTTAGTTTGATTTTGTTGTACTGTTTTATTTTTGCTTTACATACTATGCATGTATGTTTATTTATGTTTGTCAGCTCACAAACCCTGGTTTCAAAACAGTAAATCCATCGGCCTAATGAGAGGCTCTCTTCCCAAAATAACACATTTTGTTTGCAAAAGGCTCTTACCATGACAAAACATTTCAAACATGCAGCAAAATCACATTTTGTCACCGCCCAACACAACTAATCCAGCCACTCACTCACTTCATACTCAACACCAGAATGCAACACAGCCTTTTCAGTCTGAGCAGATTCAACCTTACTTTTTCCTGCGTGTACAGTAGTCATATTTTTTTGACGATTTACATCGTCACATATTGTAAAGCAAGTAGCAAAAGCCAATATTTCCCTCAAACAACTCAACTTCTGCCCAAATGAGTAGATTCCTTCAGTCAGCTCTACTGTACTGTAACCCAGCTGACAGCAGAATACAATATACAGCTCTCAGTGTGAACAAGGTTCTCCTGTGAGCTGCACATTCAAATGTGAACTTACAGTAAAGAACTGCATCCAAACTCAGAAAGACTTTGAAGTGAAATGTTACTGTATTGATGGAAAAACTGAAATACTGTAATTCACATATAGTATTACACAAAAATACTCAAAGGAGTTGGAAAAAATACAGAAAACAATTTATATGCCCCTTTTTTGTAGGTGCATACTGACTGATTGGTGATTAGTGGAAAGGGCAGTGATGCAGGTGCAGTAGTGATTTCATAGAGATGCAGGTGCAAAAGAGTGTGAAAAATGTGTGAATCCAATGAAAAGGTATGAACACATTTGCAAAAGAAAACCTCTGCAGTGGTGCACTGGAAAAAGTGATTGAAAAAACTGTACTGTAAAGTACAATATACTGTATACTGTATACAGTTGACAGAGTTGACACCTTTCTTATTTATTTTTATTTTTTGGTTATTTTGGAAACAGCTGTTACTGTGAAAAGATGCTTCATTTCTGTTTTGAGCTTTGCAGAATTCTTTTTGAAGAAATAAATGAAAAGCAGTAAAAACTGCAGTGTTTTGTGTTAAGTATGTTATTGTGTTGCTTGCTGCTGTGAAAGTGTGTTCATATTATAGAAATGTGTATCCTTTTGTCATCAGAGTTGCATTTTGACAAAGGATTTTTAAGTTTTGATGACTGAGTTTCAGTTTGCCATAAATGTGTATGGTTTATTTCCAGGTGTTGTGTCTTATTTGCGTTGTGTTTAGAGTTTTGGCACAGTGAGCAAAGCATTTGTAAAATGAGTTCAAGCAATCAAAAAAAACTGTAATGGTGCTGAGTTTGTGTTAGAAGGGCAGGACATGTTTAGTGTGAACAAATAAAAGAAGTGCCGCCACATTTTCCCCCAGACAATATGAAATCAGAAAAGGTAATGACAATATTTAAAAATGGAGACAAGAATTACATGGATATTTATGAGCCAGTACCTCCTCTTCTTCAATTTTCAAAAATATTAGAGAAATTATTTGGGACACAATTGGATCTTTTCACTGGTCAATATGAATTCTAGGGATATATTAAATTATAAGGTCTTATTATAGGGTTTGTGACAGACTGATAAACATGTTGCCATCCTACGGAGATTGAGCTGAATGTCTCAAGGACAAAGGAAATCACTGTGGATTTTTGCAGCAGAAACACAGATCACCTAGCCTTGGCCATCAACAGCACAGATGTGGAGAGAGTGGACAGCCACAAATTTGTGGGTGTAGGAGCCATATATTGCTTTAGTGATTGATTATTTTGTGTTCAATTAGTTTTGTCTTGTTGCTATGGCTTTGGGTCACGTGAGCACTGTGGCTGATTGCTGGCAGGGAGGTTATATTAGTCTGCGTCACCTGCACGGGGGAGAGAGGTGAGTCTAGGTAGCCGTAATTTTTGTTGACCGCATTTTTCTGCATTTTCTCTTTTGATTATCACCTTTGTTCATGATCTGCTTTAATACACGTTCGCCATTAAGTGTACATATTCAACATCATCTGTGCGTGTAAAGTTGCTGTAGTAGCTGATTGTCATTAAAATCCATAAAACTTGTCTGGACTCAGCGTGCTTCCTTGGACAGGCAGCAGCACGTCATACAAATATACAGGACCTATTCTCTGCCTCTCAAGCGACTTTTTGAGGTACGGAAAGTGGCAATAGTGGCTGTTCACATCTCATCCTCCTTGAAATGGAAGGACAACACCAGCTGTGTTTTGAAGAAAGCCCAGCAGAGACTATTCTTGTTAAAGCAGCTGAAAAAGTGTGGTGTGTCCAGCAAAGGGTTGCTGCAGTTCTATCAGGCAGCTGTTGAGAGCATCCTCACCTTTGCCCTTACTGTCTGGTTTGGGAGTGTCTTCAGAGGAGGAGAGGCAGCTGAATCAGGTGGTGAGCACTGCATCAAGGATCACTGGGGGTGAAGTGCCATCTATCACAGAAATCTACAAGGCTAGGCTGCACAAGAAGAGCCTTGTGATCTTAAAGAACCTTTCCACCCAACAAACTGCCTTTTTAACTTTCCTCCCTCACAAAAAGACTCAGAACAGTACATATCCACAGGCTGTCTGACTTCTCAACACAATCTGACCTGTTCTATGTGTAAGGACTGTTTTTCTTTTTTACTCATTTTATTGCACTTTAAACTATTCGATGCTGCTAATTCCTCTACAGGTGCCTTAGTATTGTTTTAGTATTTATTTCCTTTTATGGTTTGGATTTTATCTTGCTTCCATGAATTTATTTTATTGTGAGTGAGTGTTTCCTCTTCAGTGAGTGAAGCTCCACTGAAACAAATTCCGATCGACATGTCAACAATAAAGTATTGAATCTTGAATCTATAATTTATTGTTCACTTGTTCTACCTTACATGTCTTACTGTGTGGAATTGTGAGGGTCAGCCTTTGATATGACTATATACAAAAGTTTTGTATACACACACACACACACACATATATATACAGTACATATATAGTACATACAGTACAGGCCAAAAGTTTGGACACACCTTCTCATTCAATGCGTTTTCTTTATTTTCATGACTATTTACATTATAGATTCTCACTGAAGGAATCAAAA
Organism: Myripristis murdjan; assembly: GCF_902150065.1. NCBI lineage: Eukaryota > Metazoa > Chordata > Actinopteri > Holocentriformes > Holocentridae > Myripristis > Myripristis murdjan. The sequence goes on along the minus strand of NW_021941788.1, from coordinate 15,719 downwards.
CTATGAATGAACACGTGTGGAGTTATGTACTTAACAAAAAAGGTGAAATAACTGAAAACATGTTTTATATTCTAGTTTCTTCAAAATAGCCACCCTTTGCTCTGATTACTGCTCTGCACACTCTTGGCATTCTCTCGATGAGCTTCAAGAGGTAGTCACCTGAAATGGTTTTCACTTCACAGGTGTGCCTTATCAGGGTTAATTAGTGGAATTTCTTGCTTTATCAATGGGGTTGGGACCATCAGTTGTGTTGTGCAGAAGTCAGGTTACTACACAGCCGACAGCCCTATTGGACAACTGTTAAAATTCATATTATGGCAAGAACCAATCAGCTAACTAAAGAAAGACTTTTGATGCCTTCAGTTAGAATCTACAATCTACAAACAGTCATGAAAATAAAGAAAACGCATTGAATGAGAAGGTGTGTCCAAACTTTTGGCCTGTACTGTATATATACTGTATATACACTATATTACCAAAAGTATTCGCTCACCCATTCAAATGATCAGAATCAGGTGTCCTAATCACTTGGCCTGGCCACAGGTGTATAAAATCAAGCACTCAGGCATGCAGACTGTGAAACAAGACATTTGTGAAAGAATGGGCCGCTCTCAGGAGCTCAGTGAATTCCAGCGTGGAACTGTCATAGGATGCCACCTGTGCAACAAACCCAGTCGTGAAATTTCCTCGCTCCTAAATATTCCACAGTCAACTGTCAGCTCTATTATAACAAAATGGAAGCGTTTGGGAACAACAGCAACTCAGCCACGAAGTGGTAGGCCACGTAAAGTGACGGAGAGGGGTCAGCGGATGCTGAAGCGCATAGTGCAAAGAGGTCGCCGACTTTCTGCACAGTCAATTGCTACAGAGCTACAAACTTCATGTGACCTTCAGATTAGCCCAAGTACAGTACGCAGAGAGCTTCATGGAATGGGTTTCCATGGCCGAGCAGCTGCAGCCAAGCCACACATCACCAAGTGCAATGCAAAGCGTCGGATGCAACGGTGTAAAGCACGCCGCCACTGGCCTCTAGAGCAGTGGAGACGCGTTCTCTGGAGTGATGAATCACGCTTTTCCATCTGGCAATCTGATGGACGAGTCTGGGTTTGGAGGTTGCCAGGAGAACGGTACATTTCAGACTGCATTGTGCCGACTGTGAAATTTGGTGGAGGAGGAATTATGGTGTGGGGTTGTTTTTCAGGAGCTGGGCTTGGCCCCTTAGTTCCAGTGAAAGGAACTTTGAATGCTTCAGGATACCAAAACATTTTGGACAATTCCATGCTCCCAACCTTGTGGGAACAGTTTGGAGCGGGCCCCTTCCTCTTCCAACATGACTGTGCACCAGTGCACAAAGCAAGGTCCATAAAGACATGGATGACAGAGTCTGGTGTGGATGAACTTGACTGGCCTGCACAGAGTCCTGACCTGATCCCGATAGAACACCTTTGGGATGAATTAGAGCGGAGACTGAGAGCCAGGCCTTCTCGACCAACATCAGTGTGTGACCTCACCAATGCGCTTTTGGAAGAATGGTCAAAAATTCCTATAAACACTCTCCTCAACCTTGTGGACAGTCTTCCCAGAAGAGTTGAAGCTGTAATAGCTGCAAAAGGTGGACCGACATCATATTGAACTCTATGGGTAAGGAATGGGATGGCACTTCAGTTCATAGTATGAGTAAAGGCAGGTGAGCGAATACTTTTGGTAATATAGTGTATATTGCAACTTATTTGTGAGTGTTGATGACTTTATTGGCTGTTTTGGGTCGGCCCCCATCAAACTCTGAACACTTTGGGCTCTAGTTTCGCAGACAAGGTGAGGCGGAGGCGCAGCGTAGCTGCGCTGCGCCAACTGGGTGTGGCCAAGTGGATTTTGCAAGTTTGGCACGCCGTGCGCCTTGGCGCAACTACTGCGCCGTTCCTCCTACCGGCGCAAGGGAGGAGAGAAGGCGTGGTGTGGGTTTGACACAGCCGATTCACTTTAAACCAATCAAACGAGCCCCTGTCCTCGCCTTTAAAATGCGCTGCTTGAAGGCGTATTGGAAGTCTACACATTTGACATGGACGAAGAGAGCAGCCGCATCACGCACTCACAACAGTGATGAGGCCAGTCTTGGCTGCTGCAATGTTGCTGGAGCTACCTGCCATCCATCTAACCACCCATCCATCCATCCATCCATGCATCTATCCTTAAATTCGTCTTCCTCAGTCCCCTGTCTTTCCATTACCTACCTGCCTCGCATCTCTCTTTTTCCAGCTCTGTCACCGTCTGTTAAAGTTATTGATTTTTACGAGCAAATATAAATTTTACTGTGAAGCCCCCATTTTTAATGAATGTTTTTACCTCAAAGGATAATCCTTGCCATATTCATATAAATAGCCCACATGTTTGTTTTGCAACTTTCGACTCCATCACTTACTGATGCAACAACACACTAGAGATTAAAACAAAACCCGGTTCATGAAAGCTTTTACATTCGCTGTTCTAAACGCCCAGAGTCTGGCAGGGAACCAATGCATTTTACATTTTCTATATGTGTGGAATCAGGGTTTCCTCTAGAAAAAAAATTGGCACTGGACAACGTGACCGGCAGGTTTTCAATTTACCGGACAAATGTTTGAAATTCCGGTCAAATATTATCTGAATTTATTGAGCTTAAAATTATATGCAGGCTATATAAGAATGATATCAAGGCATGTCAATTTATAGCGTAATCTTTTATTGAAAAGCAGGCTGTATCAAATAAAATTCGTGCCGTCAATTGACTCACGTGCGTAACTTCTAAAATAAATAATAATATTGCACAAGCCTGTGCTCTTTTAACATGAACATTGCATACAATTGCAAACAATTGCAACTACAATTTGCAAACAAAAAACGGGCTCATATCATTTTAATAACGCGGCGTGCTGCCAACTTGAAATCAAATAGATGCAATAAAAGCTTAATTCAGCAGCTGAATTAAAATCGAAAGTCTCAAGTGTCTCTCCGCAACTTGCAATGCGCATCAGTCTTGTGACCTTGTTCTCCCCCAGGCGACTTCGCTGCGCTGTTTTGATCCGGTTCTGCAGAAAAAAACCCTCTCTCTCCCTCTGGTACACCGGAGCAGTGGCGGTTCTGCCTATGTTGCCGCTCTAGGCGAAATTACTGGCTTGCGCCCTTTCATGTTACTACTCCAACCGGGGCAGCATCAGTCGGCATCAGTCGAGCCGGCACTGGCCGGCATTAAGCCGCTCACCTGTCAGATCCGGCAGACCAGACTGGGTGGGCGCGGTACCGGCCGGTGCCGCGGCTGGCCTGCCGGCCCGCCTGATGCCAACTGATGGTACTGATGGCATGTGTGGGTCAATACGGTAGTCTAGAAAACTGGCGATTTTTTTTTCTCTCGTGTGTCCCCAAGTAGATTGGCGCCCTGGGCGGTTGCCCACACTGCCCATAGCAAAAACCGTCCCTACACCGGAGACAGGGATTACGCAGTCTATTTTTTTAATTTTTTTTTAAATTATAAATAAAATTACGTGGAAATTGACTGTTTTAATAAAATTCAAATTGTGAATATTTTCACCGGACATTTAGAAATTACCGGACTTTGGCAGATTTTACCAGTCATAGTCCGGTGATTACCGGATAACGAAAACCCAGAGTGGAATATTTATATGTATGGAAGAAGAACTGTGTAGTTAACAGGAGCAGCTCCAGACACCATGACTGGAAAAAAGACATCACCGTACTGGACACATTGTTTGACTAACAGGTGATCAGGTTGGGTTTCCATGACGCTGCCAACGGTGCCAATCTCCTTTGATCTGACATCAGTTGTGACGGGACAGTCGATATGGAGATACATTTATGTGCTGATTGAGATAGTAGCATTGAATAGTGTTTTTTGTGGGTATTTATTGCATTGTTACTGTGCCTGACAATCTGTGAGGTTTTGGTGACGTGTGCGCACTGCCCGCCTGCCAGCCAAACTTCCACTACGCCGGCCCCGCTGCGCCTTGCGCCGAAAGTAGACCTGGTTTCAGATGGCGAGCTTTTGGCGCACCTCGGCTTTTGGCACGAAACTGTCACTGCGCCAAGCTGAATCTGTCGACACCTCCCCCTGCTTCAACGCCACTCCCATCTCGGCGCACCTCGGTCTGCGAAACTTGGAAACCGTTCGCCTCTCGCGTTGCGCCGGTCGAAACTAGCTCTGCGCAGGGTTCACCTCACTGCGCCACCCTGCGCTGCGCCGGGAAACTAGAGCCCTTTGAGTCGAGCACGCCAGTTCTCTTGTTGCTGCTGTTGATCTTCCAGCAGACTGAGACTCTGTTAAAGTCACATCACCAACACTGACATGCACGACCTGTGGCTTCACCCTCTCTTACATGTCCTGGCAGTAAAAGAAACTGAGCTCTGTAATATGGTAGTTGAGTCTAAATGGTCCTCGCCGCAGTCTTACATAGCGCAGCTTTTACTGTAAAATTGCGTAACGACAAAAACAAGAACCAACAAAGTAAACTCTGTTTTTTTCCTTTTCGGTGCATGGTGTGATGATGACGTTTAACAGTGAAGTAATGAGGAAGTGACTGTACTGTCTGATCAGAAGTGCACAGACACTCTGGAGTGATGAAGGACAATCAGCATCGTCTTCTCTCTCTGTGTTTCCTCTCCAGGTGAAGCTACAGCGTCTCTTTGATTGGAGGTGGATGTGATCCAGCAGGTAAAGACCCGACCAGGGATCATCCTAAATGTTTGATGAACAGGCTCCTGCATTGTGTTTCTTAACTGGATGACTGTAGAGCGGACTGGGATGATGAGGAGGCAGGAAAGGCTGTCAAAATGTGTTTTTGGTTGTTGCAGATCTATATATTCATTATGACATGATTTTCAATGTTATTGAGCTTATTGAGGGCAAAGTTCAAGTTATCTCAAAATGTTTTACCTGAATTCACTCAGTGTCAGGTAGATTGTACTCAGTTCATCGATGAAAAATGCAGGAAACAGCAGAATTAGTCTGACAGCATGTCTAAACTTGACTGAAGTCGATTTTAACACCAACAGAGCAAAACACTGTCACCCTGCCAATATCAACACACACAACCTCTTACCTGACGTGTTTTTGCACAGTGCATGTCTGAACCAGTGCCGGCTCTAGCCATGTTGGTGCCATAGGCTCCCCCCCCCCCACCCCCCTCTTGGAGACATACTATACACGATGTGTGTCTTGAAAATGATTTGAAAATAAAGACAGGAGCCTGGTGCCCTCAGTGTTGCTTACAGACGGTAATGCTGCTGGAAATGATGACATGCAATAACAAGAATCTTTATTTACTCCTGCCAGAAAATTGCATGGCTGCTGTTTGAGTGGAGGATTGTTTGTATTTTTTTCTCAGGGACCAAAGATGGCGACACTTAGAGAGCAGCTCCTTGATGTTCTGAAGGATTTGGTAGAAGACGACCTAAAAGAGTTCCAGTGGTTCCTGCAGGACCCTGAGATAATGAAACCCTTCCCAGCCGTCCCAAAGTCCAAACTGGAGAAGGTAGACAGGCTGGACACTGTGGACCTGATGGTCCAGACCTATGGCAAAGACACTGTGGAGGTTACCAAGAAGGTTTTGAGTAAGATGAACAAAAATGATCTTGTCCAGCGTTTGTCAGGCACCAGCTCAGGAACTGAGGGTAAGTCTTGGGAAGAAAGAAGAAGGGACACCAGAAAAGATACAACTCACACATCATGTGATCAAGCACTTTATACCTTTAGTTTATAGAGTGAAAGCTGAATAATTTTAAGTTTACTTTTATTAGCCTGCATGTAGACAGTAAACAGGTGAAGAGAGACAGGCTGCCTTTTCAGGGCCTGTATGAATGTTATACAGTCATCAGGAAAACAGCAAAACTGGAATGCCTCCTGGATTTTAATGCATGTTATTGATCTCCAAATGAAGAAGTTGAGGTACACTATAGGTGAAGCCACTAGAAGTGGGTCAGCCACCATACTGATGCACCCCTAAAGGGGAAAGATGCACAGTGCACACTTAGAAAACCTGTGAAGGGAGAGTGAAAACACTCCACAGATGACAGCAGCACCAGGAGGAAGTTTAATATTCATGTGTACAGACCTGACAGTTTTGTAGCTGTACAGATTGTCTCAGTGGTTTTGTTGCTTAACAGTAGTGGGGAGGGGGAGCGGGACGGATTACCCAGGGCCACAATGGGGGAGGGGGCCCTCGAAAGGCCTGACATAAAAAGGTTGTTTTTATTATTAGTGTCATAACTAACTTAAAATTGTCTGAATAAATCAGATGAGAGACCTTTCTCTGTATAAAAATAATAGTGGAGGCTCTGTGAGGCCCCTCACCCCGTACAATACATAATGGTTCAGTCCGCGAGGATGCGTCCCTGAAGCGGCTTAAGGAGCCGAGTGGCTGCTGGTCAGGCAGACTAGAGACATGTCTTTCCCCAAGAAGGCAAAATCAGGGAGCCTTCAAAGAAAAGAAAAAGCAGAAAGGTAAAGAAAGCAAGGAGAGGGAAGACAACTCCTGACTAATTTCTTTCAGAAGAAAGGTGAGCACAGTTCACAGCTCACACAGTTTAAGAACAGTTAAAGCTAATAAATGTCAGCAGTTGGAAAGGCTGAAGGCAGTCAGACAGCCATGAATCCAGCTCAGCTTCAGCAGCAGCAGGTTCCTCATCCTCATCCTAAAACCTCAAAACACTTCAAATGTGGAGCGATATTTAGCTCCTTTCCCACTAAGCTAGCATGACATGTTTGGTATCAGCAGATTCATTTCAATTTCAAGATTTCTATGATGCTTATGGCTTAAAAAATTAAATCTTAAATCTTAAAAACTGAGCCTGTGACGGCCTTCAGAAGACAGTAATGTTAATGCCAGATGATCCAGCATCATTTTCAGAGGGTTAAAAGTAGGCCAAGAGAGCCAAGAGCTGAGGTGGAGAATAATTCCAACTTTAAGCTCTTGATGATCAATGAGGCGAGAGTATAATTAAAATAAACATGTGGTTCTGTTTTTCACATTTGGATGGTTAAATTATGTTAGAAATAGACCTACCAGTAGGCTGCAGTTCAATTTCTAGCCTATTCAAACAAGACAATTTCATTAAAAGATATCACGTTACCTTGTTTTGTTCAGTGTGTTACTGTGACTGGTGCATTCTAGTCTGATTTAATTCTTTTCTTTATAAAAATAAGATTCGGTCTTCAAAAAATGCTTCAAAAAGAGAAAGGGGGGGGGGGGGGGGGGGGGGGGGGGTCATCATCAAGGTCTATATGTTATATTATAAGCAAGTTAAGAGGTTGTTATGCCAATCCTGTATCAACTTGCTAACACTGTTTAAGACTGGTTTAAACTAATATTGGTATGTTGCTTGGAGGCAGTCAACCAGGATAGCTTGGGGCATGTATTTTTGCATAACATGAATTAATCAGCATCATAGCAACCGGTGTTGTGCAAGTTCATAGTTCTCATGAACTAGTTCAAAGTTCACACAGTATAAAAATGAATAGTTCACGTTCATAGTTCACCATTTCAATTTTGAACTAGTTCAAAGTTCAGTTCATTTCAGTTTTTTTAGGTGAAAAGTGAGAATGAAAGACTGACCTTGTTTTTCAAAGAAAACTATGACATCCATCACCACCTAAAACTGTTCGCTGTTTACAATTATATATTGTCCTAGTGGAATTGTAGAAATCTGTAAATCTCAAACAATGTAGTCCATTATTAATTTGTCTACCTGTTGCTGGGAAATCATACCCATGAAGTAGGGCTGGGCGATATGGCCTCAAATCAATATCACGATATATTTGAGCACCTCACCACGATAACGATAAGTGGACGATAAAACCAGTATGCCTCCTACTTGCTATAACTACTGTATTTACAGAAGTCAGACATGCAAACTCCTCTGAGTAAAAAAGGTGACAGTGTCGGGGGGGGGGGGGGAGTTGCTAGTTAGCAGGAAGTCTAGGCCCTTATATAGCAAGCATGCTTAGAACTAAATGGCTAACGTTAGTTAGCAAGACAAGCAGACCATGCTGGAATTAACATTAGCACTAGCTAACGTTAGCTGGCTAATTAGTTCGCTATCTTGCTAATGGAAATTCCAGCATCATATGGCTTGTCTTGCTAACTAACATGTTTTCAGTTATTTCACCTTTTTTTGTTAAGTACATAACTCCACACGTGTTCATTCATAGTTTTGATTCCTTCAGTGAGAATCTATAATGTAAAAAGTCATGAAAATAAAGAAAACGCATTGAATGAGAAGGTGTGTCCAAACTTTTGGCCTGTACTGTATATATGTATATATATATATATATATATATATATATATATATATATATATATATATATATATATATATATATATACACATACACACACACACACACATACATATATATGTGTATATATATACATACATATATATGTGTGTATGTATACATATATATGTGTGTATGTATATATACACATATATATATGTATATATATATATATATGTATATATATGTATGTATATACACTATATTACCAAAAGTATTCGCTCACCTGCCTTTACTCATACTATGAACTGAAGTGCCATCCCATTCCTAACCCATAGAGTTCAATATGATGTCGGTCCACCTTTTGCAGCTATTACAGCTTCAACTCTTCTGGGAAGACTGTCCACAAGGTTGAGGAGAGTGTTTTTAGGAATTTATGACCATTCTTCCAAAAGCGCATTGGTGAGGTCACACACTGATGTTGGTCGAGAAGGCCTGGCTCTCAGTCTCCGCTCTAATTCATCCCAAAGGTGTTCTATCGGGTTCAGGTCAGGACTCTGTGCAGGCCAGTCAAGTTCATCCACACCAAACTCTGTCATCCATGTCTTTATGGGCCTTGCTTTGTGCACTGGTGCACAGTCATGTTGGAAGAGGAAGGGGCCCGCTCCAAACTGTTCCCACAAGGTTGGGAGCATGGAATTGTCCAAAATGTTTTGGTATCCTGAAGCATTCAAAGTTCCTTTCACTGGAACTAAGGGGCCAAGCCCAGCTCCTGAAAAACAACCCCACACCATAATTCCTCCTCCACCAAATTTCACAGTCGGCACAATGCAGTCTGAAATGTACCGTTCTCCTGGCAACCTCCAAACCCAGACTCGTCCATCAGATTGCCAGATGGAAAAGCGTGATTCATCACTCCAGAGAACGCGTCTCCACTGCTCTAGAGGCCAGTGGCGGCGTGCTTTACACCGTTGCATCCGACGCTTTGCATTGCACTTGGTGATGTGTGGCTTGGCTGCAGCTGCTCGGCCATGGAAACCCATTCCATGAAGCTCTCTGCGTACTGTACTTGGGCTAATCTGAAGGTCACATGAAGTTTGTAGCTCTGTAGCAATTGACTGTGCAGAAAGTCGGCGACCTCTTTGCACTATGCGCTTCAGCATCCGCTGACCCCTCTCCGTCACTTTACGTGGCCTACCACTTCGTGGCTGAGTTGCTGTTGTTCCCAAACGCTTCCATTTTGTTATAATAGAGCTGACAGTTGACTGTGGAATATTTAGGAGCGAGGAAATTTCACGACTGGATTTGTTGCACAGGTGGCATCCTATGACAGTTCCACGCTGGAATTCACTGAGCTCCTGAGAGCGGCCCATTCTTTCACAAATGTCTTGTTTCACAGTCTGCATGCCTGAGTGCTTGATTTTATACACCTGTGGCCAGGCCAAGTGATTAGGACACCTGATTCTGATCATTTGAATGGGTGAGCGAATACTTTTGGTAATATAGTGTATATGTATGTATATATATATGTATATATATACATATATATATATGTATGTATGTGTGTGTGTATATATATATATATATATATATATATATATATATATATATATACACACACACACATATATATATGTATGTATGTATGTATGTATGTATGTATGTATATATATATACATATATATGTATGTGTGTGTGTGTGTATATACATATATATATATATACACACACACACACACGTATATATATATATATATATATATATATATATATATATATATATATATATATACAGTACAGGCCAAAAGTTTGGACAACATGTTTTATATTCTAGTTTCTTCAAAATAGCCACCCTTTGCTCTGATTACGTATGTATATATGTATGTATATATATATATATATATATATATATATATATATATATATATAAAGTTAGAACAAGGCATTTAAAAAAGGCATTTAAAAAAAACAAGGCATAATAATAATAAGAATAATAATAATAATTTAGCACCTGGGTTAGAATAACAAGAATCACTTCACTGTTATGGTTAACAACAAAGTGAGGTAATAGAACAATGATGCGCTTTTGTCCGTGCAGGGAATTGAACCCGTGGTCTCCTGCATGGCAGGCGGGGATACTGTCCACTCTGCCATCAGAGCTTGTGTACTTTAAGGACAGTTGGGCGGATTGTCCATTCATGTTGATCACTTCGGAAAAACCGCAAAGTCCGATCGGCTTGAAGAGCTAGCGTGGCTGCAGGACCAAACCATTTCAGTGCAGATAGGGGAGGTTTACTTTGTGGTCAATGGGGATTTTTAACTTTTACTGCCAAAAACAAGTAAAACAAAGAGATCATAATGTCAGTTTTATTTCTGAAATACATATAGGCTATATTTACTCGATGATGGTTTAATAATTTTATATTAGCTTTTATATATTTTTTGGGGCCCCTGTCAGGCAAGGGCCCTTGGAATTGTCCTAACTTTTCCCCCATTTACAGCGCCCCTGCCTGCTTGTCCACTAACCACTAATGAACTGGGTAGATTCCATGGGATAGGGAATGTGTGCATTGACCAGAAATGTTTACATTACTCACATTGAGTATAACATCACATTTAGAATAACATCCTGTAATTGATGTGATCTGTTGTTTATTCATTCAGAAAGTCTTGCTGACTGCCAGCATGAACTTAAATTCAATCTGAAGAGGAAGTTTCAGAATTTGTTTGATGGAATCACAGATGAAGAGGAGAGGACAACACCTCTGAATGAGATCTACACAGAGCTGTACATCATAGAGGGAGGGAGTGGAGAGGTCAATACTGAACATGAGGTCAGAGAGATTGAAACAGCATCCAGGAAACCAGACACACCAGAAACAAAAATCACATGTGTGGACATCTTCAAACCTGGAAGAGATCAAGCAATCAGGACAGTGATGACAAAGGGAGTGGCTGGCATTGGAAAAACAGTCTTAACACGGAAATTCACTCTGGACTGGGCTGAAGGCGAAGCCAACCAGCATGTCCATTTCACATTTCCATTCACTTTCAGAGACCTGAATCTGCTGAAAGGGAAAAAGTTCAGCTTGGTGCAACTTCTTCATCACTTCTTCACTGAGACCAAAGAAGCAGGAATCAGCAGCTTTAAGGAGTTCAAGGTTGTGCTGATCTTTGATGGTCTGGATGAGTGTCGACTTCCTCTGAACTTCAAGAACAACCAGATCCTGACTGATGTTACAGAGTCCACCTCAGTGGACATTCTGCTGACAAACCTCATCAAGGGGAACCTGCTTCCCTCTGCTTGTCTCTGGATAACCACACGACCCGCAGCAGCCAATCAGATCCCTTGTGGGTGTGTTGACATGTTTACAGAGGTGAGAGGCTTCACTGACCCACAGAAGGAGGAATACTTCAGGAAGAGATTCAGAGATGAGGAGCAGGCCAGCAGAATCATCTCCCACATCAAGATGTCACGAAGCCTCCACATCATGTGCCACATCCCAGTCTTCTGCTGGATCACTGCTACAGTTCTGGAGGACGTGTTGGAAACCAGACAGAGAGGAGACCTGCCCAAGACCCTGACTGAGATGTACATCCACTTCCTGCTGGTTCAGTCTAAAGTGCAGAATGTCAAGTATCATGGGAGAGCTGAGACAGATCCACACTGGACTACAGAGACCAGGAAGATGATCAAGTCACTGGGAAAACTGGCTTTTAAGCAGCTGGAGAAAGGCAACCTGATCTTCTATGAAGCAGACCTGAAAGAGTGTCGCACTGATATCAAAGCAGCCTCAGTGAACTCAGGAGTGTTCACACAGATCTTTAAAAAGGAGTATGGGCTGTATAAAAAAGAGGTTTTCTGTTTCGTCCATCTGAGCATTCAGGAGTTTCTGGCTGCTCTTTATGTCTTTCTAAAATTCAGCAACTCTGGCGTCAATCTGCTGTCAGAGGAACAATCCACCTCCAGGTGGTCTACAGTATTCAAGCGCAAACCCAAGCTTGAACACCTTCACCAAAGTGCTGTGGACAAGGCCTTACAGAGTCCAAATGGACACCTGGACTTGTTCCTGCGCTTCCTTCTGGGTCTTTCACTGCAGACCAATCAGAATCAGAGTCTCCTAGAAGGCCTGATGACACAGACAGGAAGTAGCTCACAGACAAATCAGGAAACAGTCCAGTACATCAAGGAGATGATCAGGTACAATCCCTCTCCAGAGAGAAGCATCAACCTGTTCCACTGTCTGAATGAGCTCAATGACCATTCTCTAGTAGAGGAGATCCAACAGTACCTGAGTTCAGGACGTCTCTCCACAGACAAACTGTCCCCTGCTCAGTGGTCAGCTCTGGTCTTCATCTTACTGACATCAGAAGAAGATCTAGAGGTGTTTGACCTAAAGAAATACTCTGCTTCAGAGGAGGCTCTTCTGGGGCTGCTGCCAGTGGTCAAAGCCTCCAAGAAATCTGTGTAGGTCCATAGATAACTGGATATATTAAATACATCATACTTTCTATGCAAAAAAAAAAAAAAATCTATTTAAAGTTATTATTTTCATCTTTACTTCCTCTTCAGGCTGAGTGGCTGTAAGCTGTCAGAGAGAAGCTGTGAAGCTCTGGCCTCAGTTCTCAGCTCCCAGTCCTCCAGTCTGAGAGAGCTGGACCTGAGTGACAACAATCTGCAGGATTCAGGAGTGAAGCTGCTCTCTGCTGGACTGGAGAGTCCACACTGCAGACTGGAGGCTCTCAGGTCAGGATTTCTAAACACATGACCACTTAAATCTTGTTTAACATGCAGCTTAATGTGCTCAATGGATAATGTCAGTGTATCAGATTCCAGACAGTGAAGCACAAAAGAAACACAGTAATCTCTAAACCGTTTAATGTCTAATCCATTTGATATTTTGCTGTTTTTGTTGATGTTTGTCATGGATGCTACTTCTTAGTGTTTTTATTGCAACTCAGTTTTTACTCCAACTTTTTACACAGATTTGGTCCCATTCCCATCAAACCAGCAGCAGTGCAGATAATTTTAAGATCCAAAAGCTGTAGCCAATATTAGATGTTTTGTTTTGTTCATGTTGGCCTTGAGATGAAAATTATAGTTCAGATTCTTAACCATTTAGTGGCATTTGCTGCTCCATGTGAGTGTGATACATCTACCAAGTTTGGTCCATTAACTCCTTCCCTTTCTAGAAGGAAACTTTGTTGTCATACCAACAAAACATGCATGCACATGAGGAGGTACGAAATTAAGAACTGAGGCCCGGTCAAGCCAATAACAATAAAAAAACACAATATGAATATATAAAATGTGTGATAACATTTATACTTATATAAATGTATTTTCATTTGCATTAAATGTAGTGCACAGAACAGTCCAGTCGGCTAATATAGCCAATATTGCACCTGTCCATGTGAGGGGGCAGGGGTGTATGTGTGTGTTTAAAGGAGACCAACAGAGTTCAGCAGCCTGACAGCTTGTGGGTAAAAGCTGTTGTTGAGTCTGGTGGTTCTGCTCCTGATGCTCCTCCACCTCCGGCCTGAGGGGAGGGGGGCACACAGTGGGTGTGCGGGATGGGTGAGGTCCTTCCTGATGCTGGACGCCCTTTTCCTGCATCTGGCTGTATAAATGTTCATGGTGGTGGGTAGGCTTTCACCGCCCTGTGCAGAGCCTTTTTCTCTGCAGCAGAGCAGCCACCATGCCACACTGTGATGCAGGAACAGAGAACACTCTCCACTGCACATCTGTAGAATGAGGTCAGGACTGAGCTCCCAAGTCCAGCACACCTCGGCCTCCTGGGGAAATAGAGTCGCTGGTGGGCCTTCTCGACAAGGCGAGAGGTGTCAATAGTCCATGTGAGGTTGTTGGTGAGATGTACGTCCAGATACCTGACGCTGGAGACCATCTCGACAGCTGTTCCTCTGATGTGCAGGGGAGGGGGTTTATGTCTAGCCCTCCTGAAATCCACAACCATCTCTTGAGTTGTGGAATGTGAAATGAATGAAGTAGATACAGACCAGAACACAACACAATTTTGAGCAGTGATGAAAAGCTGATTTATTTTTTCAAGGATGCACAAAAACATGCACTTGTTTTTGTTTAATTTTTGAGTTATTTTCAGCCTTGTGGTCTCCAAAACAGTGGAACTATTTTCTGACTTAGCACTGCTACTGTATCCCGTGTTGGAAGTAGCGACGTTACTAGTTTAACTACATTTGTCAGTAGTGTGGCCTTAACGTCGCTGTTTTCTAAATCAAATAGCTTTTAAGTAGTTAAACTATTTTACTAATCAAATAGCGCGGTAGCATCCAGAGAAGTTACATTTTCCCAGGCATTTCTAAACCTTAAACACAACGGAGCTTTTCTAACCAGGAGCAGCAGGTGACGTCACTCGCCGAATCCCTGAGATTCGGCGAGTGTGTGTTTCTCCTTCTCTCCCCAGCTGGTGGGTTCCAGATATAATGGGAGTCTATGGGGGAGAGAGCTGGCACTCCTGCCTCGTTAAGGGTCACCGTTTAAAAAGTTGAAGCTACTTTGCTTTTGTATTTACATTTTTCAAAGCAAAACTTGTTTTCCTACTACTTTATCCTGAATTTATGCATGTGGAGTGAAAACTGTCTCTCTTTCTCTATCCATCTCGTCTGTCTGAACGCTGAACTGAGCGGAAGACAGAAACCCCGCCGGCAGTATCAGCGCTACTTAGCGAGTGACTGAGTGACGTCACCGGCCGCAGGCAGGCCAGGGTTGCCAGATACTGCGACAAATACCCCCCACAATCTGACTTGTTTCCTTCACTGTAAAATCAGGAGATTAGCAGGAGAAATTACTGACTGGGAGCATTGTGGGAGATAGGGTTAAAAATCGGGAGTCTCCCGTGTGAATCGGGAGAGTTGGTGTATGATCCAAATATACAATGCATGTATGTACACATAATTGCATCATATATGTGCAAAACAAATACATCTGCCACATATTCACACTTAAAGTTCTTAATATATGTGGAAAATAAATAATGCAAATCCAGTATATGCACATATATGTTACCTTATGTCAGAGACCAAATATTTACGCTACATATTTGTACATATATCCTGAAATATATGTCCAAATATGTGAACTTATATGTCCCATTATTTAATATACACTACTCACAAAAAGTTAGGGATATTTGGCTTACGGGTGAAATTTACGGAAAATGTAAAAAGTTCACGCTACAGTGATATTATATCATGAAAGTAGGGCATTTAAGTAGAAGCATGCACTGGTGATTTCCTCATCTCAAACAATTTCTTGAAACAAAAGCCAACAACAGTGGTGGATATACCACAACAAAAAATGTCAGTGTCAATAACTTGTCATGTGCCCTTGAGCATCAATTACAGCTTGACAACGACGTCTCATGCTGTTCACAAGTCGAGTTATTGTCTGCTGAGGCATGGCATCCCACTCTTCTTG
>NW_021941787.1:10000-17500 GCF_902150065.1 Myripristis murdjan | reverse complement strand
GAACACACTTTACCTGCAGCTGCAGCACCTGGCAGCCGAGCAGAGCATCTCTCCTCACTTCACCAGCTTCGGCTCTGCAGGAAACTGTACTGCAGTACAGCGTGTACTGCTCTAGGTACTGCAGTACAGCGTGTACTGCTCTATGTACTGCAGTACAGCGTGTACTGCTCTACGTACTGCAGTACAGTGTTGTACCTAGATCTCTAGTGTGTTGTACTTAGATCTTATTCTTTATTTTTTATTTATTTAATCTGTACTCTGTGGATCCTGCTGAAAAACTGTGAATTTCCTTCGGGATGAATAAAGTATCTATCTACTGCATGTCTCTCTGCTTCTGTCTCCTCCAGGTGTGTCTTACTGAGCACGTGCAGAGGCCACTGCCATTAACAACCAATCAGAACTGACCCAGGGGCATGCTGGGAATGTGTCCCACTGTTTGCTACACACACACACACACACACACACACACACACACACACACACACACACACAGAACTGACAAGCAATCAGTCATCTTCACAAACTTTTTTAAATGTGTGTGTGTGTGTGTGTGTGTGTGTGTGTGTGTGTGTGTGTGTGTGTGTACGTACCCTGCGTGGCGATGTAGTGGTTGGGTCTGTGGTAGCCCTGCGAGACACAGAGAAGAGAACAGAAGGTTAGCACAACACACTGCTGTTATTATCATGTTATTCTCATGTTACTATCATGGTATTCTCATGTTATTCTCATGTTACTATCATGTGACTATCATGGTATTCTCATGTTATTCTCATGTGACTATCATGTTATTATCATGTTATTCTCATGTTACTATCATGTCATTCTCATGTTACTATCATGTTACTATCATGTTACTATCATGTTATTATCATTTTACTATCATGTTACTATCATGTTACTATCATGTTACTATCATGTTATTATCATGTTATTCTCATGTTACTATCATGTTACTATCATGTTACTGTCAAGTTACTATCATGTTACTATCATGTTATTATCATGTTATTCTCATGTTATTCTCATGTGACTATCATCTTACTATCATGTTATTCTCATGTTACTATCATGTTACTATCATGTTACTATCATGTTATTCTCATGTTATTCTCATGTCACTATCACATTACTATCATGTTATTCTCATGTTACTATCATGTTACTATCATGTTACTATCATGTTACTATCATGTTATTCTCATGTTACTATCATGTTACTATCATGTTACTATCATGTTATTATCATGTTATTATCATGTTACTATCATGTTATTCTCATGTTATTCTCATGTTACTATCATGTTACTATCATGTTATTATCATGTTACCATCATGTTATTCTCATGTTACTATCATGTTACTATCATGTCACTATCAAGTTACTATCATGTTACTATCATGTTATTATCATGTTATTCTCATGTTACTATCATGTCATTCTCATGTTACTATCATGTTATTATCATGTTACTATCATGTTACTATCATGTTATTCTCATGTTATTCTCATGTGACTATCATGTTATTCTCATGTTATTCTCATGTGACTATCATGTTATTATCATGTTACTATCATGTTATTCTCATGTGACTATCATGTTACTATCATGTTACTATCATGTTACTACCATGTTATTATCATGTTACTATCATGTTACTATCATGTTATTCTCATGTTACTATCATGTTACTATCATGTTACTATCATGTTATTCTCATGTTACTATCATGTTACTATCATGTTATTATCATGTTACTATCATGTTACTATCATGTTATTCTCATGTTACTATCATGTTACTATCATGTTATTATCATGTTACTATCATGTTATTCTCATGTCACTATCACGTTACTATCATGTTATTATCATGTTACTATCATGTTACTATCATGTTACTGTCAAGTTACTATCATGTTACTATCATGTTATTATCATGTTATTCTCATGTTATTCTCATGTGACTATCATGTTACTATCATGTTATTCTCATGTTATTCTCATGTCACTATCACGTTACTATCATGTTATTCTCATGTTATAAAGTGTCGTCAGTGGCAGCGGCGCTCTGTGCTCAGACAGGCTGTGGTGTGTGTATTTGCTTGCTGCCTGTTCGTTGCTAACTGGTTTTACCGCCTGTCGAGCCGAGCGCTGCGGCTTCAACCACTCCTGACATGGACTCTTACTTTGTTCATTTGATGTACTTCCTGTTGCAACAGGAAGTGTGGGCGCTCTTATTTTGACAGCTTTTTTACAGCCACTAGTGCATGATGATGTCGCTGTTTAAGATGCTCTGTTTTATAGGAAGTAATGATACAAATAATAACAACAACAACAACAATAATAATATTACTATTAATATTATTAATTTATACAGCAGCTTCCATACGGGGGTGCAGCTTTACAATAAAGTCAAAAAACAAGAGAAGAAATCCTGCACCATAAAACCAGGCAGTCAAGTGAAAACAGCAGTCAGCAAAAAACAGAAAAGATCTCTAAAAGATGGAGATAAAACAAATTAAGATATAAAAACAGTAAAATATGTAGCGTATAAAATATCTAACAGAATAAAAGAGTAAAGATGACAGTCGATTAAAATCAGTGCTGAATAAATCAGTTTCCAGTCGAGGTTTGACGCAGAGCTCGCTGCAGCCTCGACTTAAAAACGCCTTCGCTGACGATTCTCCTCTTTATGTGACAGTTTGTCTTTTAAAAAGCAGCAGCAGAGGATCTGATTCTAAAACCACAAAGACTCAGCGACGCCGGCCGGTCCCAAACCACGAGGAGCCACGCAGAGGTCACCTGAGCGTTTTCTCTGCCGGCCAATCAGACGGAGATACGGAAAACCTCAAGGAACATCTGGAGAGGCAGGAACGAGGACAACAATAACAACACACCGCCGCCCACGCCAACGACGACTGCTGCTGCTTTCACACAGAACTACACGATAAGATTCTTCTTTCTTTATTCTTTCCTTCTTTATTCTTTCTTTGCAGCCCATCAGCTTCCAGAGAGTGGTCGCTAATTTTCCTCTGGACTCCACGACAAAAAAAACGACATCGACCGACCGCATCACCGACACAAACAAGACAAATGTAAGAATCAGTAAATAACTGAAATAACTCCTCATATGAAACAAAAACAGTAAAAGAAAAAACCCTAACCCTAATAAAACAGCAAAAATGTCAGATATGCAACAAAAAAGAAAAAAAAAATTCTGAGACAGAAAAACACGATGATATCCAGAAGAAATTGATCAGGTTTGTTTTAATAACTTTTGAAACAAAAATCTGCTTTCAGTCTTATGCGATGCTGCTGGAGCGGAATCAGAACAGTTCTACAGAGAGCGGTTCTACAGAGAGCGGTTCTACAGAGAGCGGTTCTACAGAGAGCGGTTCTACAGAGAGCAGTTCTACAGAGAGTGGTTCTACAGAGAGCAGTTCTACAGAGAGTGGTTCTACAGAGAGCGGTTCTACAGAGAGCAGTTCTACAGAGAGTGGTTCTACAGAGAGCGGTTCTACAGAGAGCAGTTCTACAGAGAGCGGTTCTACAGAGAGCGGTTCTACAGAGAGCGGTTCTACAGAGAGCAGTTCTACAGAGAGTGGTTCTACAGAGAGCGGTTCTACAGAGAGCAGTTCTACAGAGAGTGGTTCTTGTCAGACAGGTAAAGTGACGGTTCTGCTCCAGGACAAAAACAGCACCAGGACTTCATCCTGAAGCAGCTGTTGTGACCGCTTGGAGTACTGTGAGTACTGTGAGTACTGCGAGTACTTCCAGGTACTTTGGGGTACTTTGGGGTTCAGAGGTACTGTGCTCGGGTACGTCAGGACAGTTTTTGGGTTCTCCTGGGAAACTCTGGGACGAGCTTCACTTCCTGTCAGCGATTCATCCAAAGTGATCAGAGAACGGAACGAGGGAGCAGATGGAGGGGAGGACGGCATGACAATCATTCACACACACACATACACACACACACACACACACACATACCCATATTCAAATACACACATACACGCACACACACACACACACACATTCAAATACACACATACGCACACACACACATACTCACACACACACACTCAAATACACACACACACACACACACACACACACACACACACACACACTCAAATACACACACACACACACACACACACACACACACATTCAAATACACACATACACACACACTGGCTAGCAGGCGGTGTGCAGGGAGGACACTGACTGTCAACACAGAGAAGTAAACACTGTGTGTGTGTGTTTGAGTGTGTGTGTGTGTGTGTGTGTGTGTGTGTGTGTGTGTGTGTAAACAACCAACAGTCAACACTACTGTCGCTCATCATGATGAGAGTTGCCATGGAAACAGTGTCGATCAGGAAGTTGTTATACGACCTTTAAAGGAACCTAAACCAGAGCTGTTTGCAACAATGTGTGTGTGTGTGTGTGTGTGTGAGTGTGTGAGTGTGTGTTACTCACGTCAACATAGTTAGCGTTGATGTAGTCTGAGCCGCTCTCTCCTTCCTGAGGCTGCAGGCGCACACGGGAGTGGTCGTCTACACACACACACACACACACACACACACACACACACACACACACACACACACACACACACACACACACACCATGCTGAGTTATTATTTTAATTGAGCGTTGATCTGGACTCTTCCAGTGAGGCAAAACATAATCATCTCTAATTACCTTCTACTGAATAAATGATCTAATAATGAATTAATAACTAGCTAATTAAATTCATTAACGTAAATTACATAAACACACACCAGCTGGCTGTGTGTGTGTGTGTGTGTGTGTGTGTGTGTGTGTGTGTGTATCTATTCATACAGTCTATTAAAGCTAAATATAATGATTTGTTGTTGTTTTGCATAGGTTACAGTGAATTCATGTAATTGTCAAATTAAATGAAGTTCATACGAACAAAATATCAAAATATCAAAATTAAGTGTTAAGTTGTTGATTCAGTTTCATTACATCATCTATTACAACTACAGTGTGTGTGTGAGTGTGTGTGAGTGTGTGTGTGTGTGTGAGTGTGTGTGAGTGTGTGTGTGAGTGTGTGTGTGTGTGTGTGTGTGTTGGTTGCTGCTGTTAGCATGTTAGCTTGCTTACAGAGCTGTGTGTCTGATCTGCTGGGGATTAAAGATTAAATTTTGTCCTTAATGCGACATAAAGGTAGAACGATAATTAGCCTCTTCAGTAGTGAATTCAGTTGGTTCTTAACATTCACACCTGATACCAACCACACACACACACACACACACACACACACACACACACACACACAGTGTAAGGTTCACACCTGATACCAACCTGACACCGACACTGTACTCATTAACGCTACAGCTCTCCCTACTGTTACGTCTTCCACAATGTTTTTACCTGTCACCTCTGTTACATCTGACTGCTGCGTCTGCGTGTGAGTGCACCTGTCCCCATGTTACACCTGTCCCCACATTACACCTGTCCCCATATTACACCTGTCCCCCACGTTACACCTGTCCCCACGTTACACCTGTCCCCACATTACAACTGTCCCCCACGTTACACCTGTCCCCACGTTACACCTGTCTCCACGTTACACCTGTCCCCATGTTACACCTGTCCCCCACGTTACACCTGTCCCCACGTTACATCTGTCTCCATGTTACACCTGTCCCCACGTTACACCTGTCTCTACGTTACACCTGTCCCCATGTTACACCTGTCCCCCACGTTACACCTGTCCCCATGTTACACCTGTCCCCACGTTACACCTGTCTCCACATGACACCTGTCCCCATGTCACACCTGTCCCCCACGTTACACCTGTCCCCACGTTACACCTGTCCCCACGTTACACCTGTCTCCACGTTACACCTGTCCCCATGTTACACCTGTCCTCACATTACACCTGTCCCCCACGTTACACCTGTCCCCACGTTACACCTGTCCCCACGTTACACCTGTCTCCACGTTACACCTGTCCCCATGTTACACCTGTCCCCCACGTTACACCTGTCCCCACGTTACATCTGTCTCCATGTTACACCTGTCCCCACGTTACACCTGTCTCTACGTTACACCTGTCCCCATGTTACACCTGTCCCCCACGTTACACCTGTCCCCACGTTACACCTGTCCCCACATTACACGTGTCTCCACATGACACCTGTCCCCATGTTACACCTGTCCTCACGTTACACCTGTCCCCATGTTACACCTGTCCTCACGTTACACCTGTCCCCATGTTACACCTGTCCCCACATTACACCTGTCCCCACGTTACACCTGTCCCCACATTACACCTGTCTCCACGTTACACCTGTCCCCATGTTACACCTGTCCTCACGTTACACCTGTCCCCATGTTACACCTGTCCCCACATTACACCTGTCCCCACGTTACACCTGTCCCCACATTACACCTGTCCCCACATTACACCTGTCTCCACGTTACACCTGTCCCCGTGTTACACCTGTCTCCATGTTACACCTGTCCCCACGTTACACCTGTCTCCATGTTACACCTGTCCCCATGTCACACCTGTCCCCACGTTACACCTGTCTCCATGTTACACCTGTCCCCATGTCACACCTGTCTCCACGTTACACCTGTCCCCGTGTTACACCTGTCTCCATGTTACACCTGTCCCCACGTTACACCTGTCCCCACGTTACACCTGTCTCCACGTTACACCTGTCCCCATGTTACACCTGTCCCCACATTACACCTGTCCCCACATTACACCTGTCTCCACGTTACACCTGTCCCCGTGTTACACCTGTCTCCATGTTACACCTGTCCCCACGTTACACCTGTCTCCATGTTACACCTGTCCCCATGTCACACCTGTCCCCACGTTACACCTGTCCCCGCGTTACACCTGTCCCCATGTCACACCTGTCCCCACGTTACACCTGTCCCCGCATTACAACTGTCACCACGTTACACCTGTCCCCACGTTACATCTGTCCCCATGTTACACCTCTCCCCACTGTTACACCTGTCCCCATGTTACATCTGTCCCCACCATTACACCTGTCACCATGTTACACCAGTCCCCGTGTTACACCTGTCTCCACGTTACACCTGTCCCCACGTTACACCTGTCCCCATGTTACACCTCTCCCCACTGTTACACCTTTCCCCACCGTTACACCTGTCCCCACCGTTACACCTGTCCCCACCGTTACACCTGTCTCCCCTGTGACACCTTTGTCCCAGGTGTCCTGTGCTGTACCTGTCTGCCGGCTCAGCTGGGCTCTCAGGCTTGGGTTCACGTCCTAAACCTGCTCAACTCAAACAGCCGCAGCGTTCACGTTGTTTTGTTCTTTTGCTGATGACAGAATTCAATTAATTTCAGGTAATGATGATGTCATCAATTATTTCTGTACGTACAGGCGATGATGTTGCCGTAGCGATTTTTCATGCGGTTCTCGTCTTTCTTGGCTGAATCCCACGGAGCCGACTGTCCCTCAAAAAAACTCTGCAGAGGGAGA
>NW_021941786.1:15000-20000 GCF_902150065.1 Myripristis murdjan | reverse complement strand
TGTTGCATGGCCTTTTTTCAAAGAACATACAGACTGTCTTCTTTGCATTTAGGTGGAGGCAGCAGTCAGTGAGCCATTGGACAACCTGCACCATGGTAGTGTTGAGTTTTCTTGCTGCCTCTGCTTTGTTTTTTGCATGTACATAAATAACTGTGTCGTCCGCGAACATCTGGACCAGGGTGCCAGAGCGGACAGAGGGCAGGTCATTTATGTACATACTGAACAGGAGGGGGGACCAGTTTGGAACCCTGTGGCACGCCCACATCGTAAACCAGGGGAGGAGATAGTTTACCGTCTATTCTGACACCTACCCTCAAGATAGGATCTCATCCATTTTATGGCACGAGGAGAATAAAGTGAACTTGGACAGTTTGGTGATAAGCACCTCATGGCTGATGGTATCAGAGGCCTTCAGATCTAAGAACGCAGCACCAATCACTCCCCCCTTGTCCATCTTTGCTTTGCCAGACTCCAGGAAGTAGCAGCAGGCGGTTTCAGTGGAGTGATTGGCTCTGAAGCCAAACTGCATGGGGTGAAGAGAGAAGGGGCTGTTGGTCAGATGGTCTACTAGTTGTTCTGCGACGTTCTGTTGCAGAACACCTGTTGTCAGAGTGATGGAGAGACAGAGAGGCAGAGAGAGGTGGTTCTCCTGGTATTTCTGGTGTTTCTGGTTCTCCTGGTGTTTCTGGTTCTCCTGGTTCTCCTGGTTCTCCTGGTGTTGTGATGATCTAAGTGGAAGGTGTTGTGTTACGCAGAAAGCTGCTGGGTAACACGTCACCTGGTGAGAACTCCCATAATGCACCAGGCTGGCAGAGTGAGGTCGGCTGGCTGCGGTTCCTCCTGTTCTCCTGCGGCTGTGTCAGAACACACACGGTCAGCATGTTCTCGCCTGTCCTGCGGTTCTGTGGTTCTGTGTGGTTCTGCGGTTCTGTGGTTCTGTGGTTCTGTGGTTCTGTGTGGTTCTGTGGTTCTGTGGTTCTGTGGTTCTGTGGTTCTGTGGTTCTGTGTGGTTCTGTGGTTCTGTGGTTCTGTGTGGTTCCAGTCACATGACCTGAGGCTGTTTTGTTTTTAGGTTCTTCCTGAAGTTCTTCCTCAAGTGCAACCAGAACTGCCTGAAGAACGCCGGCAACCCCCGAGACATGAGGAGGTTCCAGGTACACACACACACACACACACACACACACACACACACACAATTCATTTCCCTAAAGGGCAGCACTTGGCTCTGGAGGACCTGGTATCCCATAATGCCGTATGGCGGGGCGGCTGAGGCTTATTGCTTTGCAGATGTTATGAGAGGTCAGCAGGGACCCGTCTGTCTCTCTGCCTGTCTGCCTGCCTGTCTGTGATTGGCTGGTTCAGTCAGACAGACAGACGGGAGCTCAGCTTCTCACTTCAGCTGCAAGAATCTGAATTTCATTACCTCTCTGCCTGTCTCTCTCTCTGCCTGTCGGTCTGCCTGCCTGTCTCTCTGCCTGTCTGTCTCTCTGTCTGTATTTATCTTTAGTTTAATTTTTGTGTTTTTTGGATTTTCTTACATTTTGTAAGGGAGTTTTGTGTCTTTTTTCATGAAGCGTTATATTTATATTTATATTCACATTCATATTCATATTCATATTCATATTCATATTCATATTCATATTTATATCTGTTATATTTTTGAACAGTTTTCTTGTGCTTTTATAAACTTGGGCAGGAAGTGTTTTACAAAATTTCCTGTATTTTCTTTTTCTTCTTTTATCATTAAATTCTTGATAATTTTCAGCATCAAAGGGTTCAGTGCTTATGAAAGATTTTTATTTTATTTATTTTTTGTTAATTTTCTTGTTTTGGTGTTTTGTTTTACTGTTTTCTTTATGTTCATGTTCATGTTTTGATTTTCTTATATTTTTTTCTAATTTCTTGATAATTTTCAGAGTCAGAGGGTGAGACGGTTGTTAAGATGCGCTAAGAAACATAACACTAACATGATGCTAATTTCTGCACATAAACACTGATTGTGCTAATGATGACCTGGGATTAGACCGGTTCAGAACGGTTCAGCTCATTTCAGACTGGTTCAGACTGGTTCAGAACGGTTCAAACCAGTTCAGACCAGTTCAGACCGGTTCAGACCAGTTCAGACCTGTTCAGCCCAGTTCAGCCCAATTCAGCCCAGTTCAGACCAGTTCAGACCGGTTCAGACTGGTTCAGATCGGTTCAAACCAGTTCAAACCAGTTCAGACCGGTTCAGCCCAGTTCAGACCAGTTCAGACCGGTTCAGACCGGTTCAGACCGGTTCAAACCAGTTCAGACCGGTTCAGATCGGTGCAGACCGGTTCAAACCAGTTCAGACCGGTTCAGACCAGTTCAGACCGGTTCAGCCCAGTTCAGCCCAATTCAGCCCAGCTCAGACCAGTTCAGACCGGTTCAGATCGGTGCAGACCGGTTCAAACCAGTTCAGACCAGTTCAACCCAGCTCCGGCCCGTTCAGACCGGTTCAGTCCTGTAGCAAATTAGCAAACATGCATCACCTGGTCACGTGTTCTGAATGTGGAGTTATAAACGTCATTAGCATTTCGCTACGTTAGCTTTATCTCTATCATAATGTCCATTATGTTAGCTAAAGTTAGCCGTTAGCTACATTGCAGTGTCAAGTGGCTGAAGTCAGTTAGCATTAGCTAGCAGACAGCTAAAAACAACAGTGTGACTGAGAGAAATGTCACTTACACAATGTTAGCATGATGCTAACATAAAAACTGACCTGAAAAACTGGCTAATGATGAGCCAAACAAACCAGTTCAGACCAGATTAAACCAGTTCAGACCAGATTAAACCAGTTCGGACCAGATTAAACCAGTTTCACTTCAGCCTGACCAATCACAGCCTCTGACAGGAAAACCACTAAGTAGACCACATGTAGGCGTTGCCATGGTAACGACGGGCCGTCCATCAGTGGATCGGTGAGGTGTGTCTTCAGTTGCTGTCACCACGGCAACTGACTGCCGCATCCTTCACCCTGCTGTCGCCATGGCAACCAGCCAGTGCTAACCCAAGCCTCCTCACCTGAGTTCACCTGTCTCACCACCTGTCTGTCTGCTCTGAACATCCTGTCAGGCAGCTCAGCACAGCGTGGAGGACTGTGTGTGTGTGTGTGTGTGTGAGAGAGAGAGTGTGAGTGTGTGTGTGAGTGAGTGTGTGAGTGAGTGTGTGTGTGTATGTGTGTGTGTGTGTCTGAGTGAGTGTGAGTGTGTGTGTGAGAATGACCATTGAAGCTAATGGGATAATACAGCTAATCAATAATTAGTGGATCAATCACACAAAGAGAGAGAGCGGGCGAGCGAGGTTGGCTGTCAGTGATAAGCTGCAGCTCCTTCTGCTGAAGAGGCTGATGAAGGACTACTCACTGTGTGTGTGTGTGTGTGTGTGTGTGTGTGTGTGTGTGTGTGTGTGTGTGTGTGTGTGTGTGTGTGTGTCTGAAAGCGTCTTTTATCTCAGCAGTCACACTGCTAATCCCTGTTTCATTGAGACACAAGCAGCAGCCCCACACACACACACACACACACACACACACACACACACAGAGCCCTCCCACCATGCCAGGGGTTAATAACGCCCTGCAGAGAGAGAGAGAGAGAGAGTGTGTGTGTGTGTGTGTGTGTGTGTCAGCAGATTAAATGGAGCAGCTGAACTCGAGCTCCTTAAATCAGCTGCTCTTTGTTTTGTTTTGTTTTTTTTTTTTAAATCAGGATTTTGTCTGAAACTCTCATCTCACACACACACACACACACACACACACACACACACACATTCAGTCTCAGTAGTGAAGCTGGAACCAGCTCGGTGGTGCGTTCAGGGGCCGTCAGACAGAAAAGCTTCAGCTGTGTGAGAAGCCGACACGCCGGGCCGCTCCTCGCTCTCTCCTCGCTCTCTCCTCGCTCGCCTCGCTTGCAAACAAGCGTCATGGGCTGTGTGCACTTATAAATAAAGTTTTGTGTATGTGTGTGTGTGTGTGTGTGTGTGTGTGTGTGCAGGTGGTGGTGTCCACGACGGTGAATGTGGACGGCCATGTCCTCGCCGTCTCAGACAACATGTTTGTACACAACAACTCCAAACATGGCCGCCGCGCCCGGAGACTGGACCCCTCTGAAGGTACACACACACTGACACACACACACACACACACACACACACATACACCTGAAGGAGGCTCAGCATCCCCAGGCTGTGTGTTCACTATCAGGCTCAACCAAACCTGAAAGCTCCAGTCAAAGTTAAGTGGTATCACGACGGTGGTTATCATCAAGGTTTGTTCAGTCCGGCTGTCAGCTTTGTGCTCTGTGCGCATTCACAGAAAAGGGGGCGTTTTGGCCTCATATGATTCTACTTCCACGAAAAATGGAGCGTTCACGGGCTGCAGATTTCACACAAGAGGAGCAGCTTGTCCTCATGGAAAGCTATGAACATTTAAAAAATAAAATTAACGCTAAGAGCAACACTGTGGCCGCAAATAAGGTGAGAGAGGAGAGCTGGCGATTAATTTCAAAGGAAGCACAAAGGGGGATTCTGTCACTGTTGTAGCCATTTTAAATAATTGCTGCAATATTCATTCAGTATTATGAATTTTAGTCTAGAAATATGTAACTTCAGTAGCCTTATGGGAGTGTTGCCTAGGAATTGGAGGTAAAGCCTGAGGTGAAGTCAGGTGACTGAAGGTGTGTGTGGGTGACGGAGCAGGCGGTTGGTTACCATGGTTACATGACAGTTTTGACCTCTAGTTACGCTGCTTAGAGCTCCTTGTCAGTAGTTTCAGATAATTGTTCGTTACATTTGAAGTTGAACTAGAATTATGGAGCCATTTCTGTTCATGTTTGTTTGCTCCTTTTTTGTTAAATCTTTTTTTTTCTAAATGGGAATAAGTGGCGTTTGGAGTGCGTTTGAATCACCACGGGCTGCTCCCGTCCAATCAGCACCTTCGGATGCCGTGACATCACCGTTATAATATAAAGGGTTTCCTTTAA
>NW_021941786.1:2500-10000 GCF_902150065.1 Myripristis murdjan | reverse complement strand
CTGGAGGAACGAGCAGAACCTCCAGAGGAGTGAAGCTGATCTGCTGCCTCTGGCTTCAGGACGGAGCTCAGAAGCTCCTGCTCCTCCTCAGTCTGAATCAGAGTGTGTGAGATGTGTGAGGTGTGTGTTAAGTGTGTATGCAGTGACTCTCCTTATGATATTAACTGCTCTCTCTCTCCCTCTCTCTTTCTCACACACACACACACACACACACTCTCTCTCTCTCTTTCTTGCTCTCTCTGCTTTCATTTCACTTTATAATTAATCTGCAGCTTCACATGAAAGAAGAGAGAGAAGTAGTCATTACCGGCCCTGTGTGTGTGTGTGTGTGTGTGTGTGTGTGTGTGTGTGTGTGTGTGTGTGTGTTTGATGCTGGAATCATGATTTAAAGGAAAGCGGATAAAAGCCATGACCCAATTAAAGAATGCTGTACGTGTGTGTGTGTGTGTGTGTGTGTGTGTGAGAGAGTGTCTGTGTGTGTGTGTGTGTGTGTGTGTGTGTGTGAGAGAGTGTCTGTGTGTGTGTGTGTGTGTGTGTGTGTGACCTTCACGGCTACATGTGTTCCAGCCTGGTTTTCTCGGCCAGCTGATAACCTCGGGCCTGCAGTCCTTTTGTTTACTGAGGTAACCATGGTAACGCCCTCCTTCCTGCTGCATTGTGGGTAGGTGTGTTTTAAAGGCATGTGGCTGCTGTAAAGGGGCAGTTCACCCTAAAACCGCAGACTGCAGGTCACCGTGTCACCACATTTAAACTCCAGGACGTGTTTTGGGGCAATCAGCTGTTTGTACTTCCTTTTAGAACACATCCCTGTTCACCGATTGGCCGTCAGCCAGGGGCGTGGGTTGGGTGTTTAGTGAAAGGCATTGTGGGTATGTAGGTGGAATCAAGCAGCTGGCGAACCAGATTTCGTTATTGTTGCAGATTACGACAGATTACGGCAGATCACGAAAGATCACATCAAATTACGACAGATTATGAGGAAAGGTTATAGCAGATTAAAGCAGAATATGACAGATTACGACAGACTACAACAAACAGATTATGGCAGATTACAGCAGATTACGACATATTATAGAATATTATGACAGATTATCCCATATTCTGACAAATTACATCAGATTATTGCAGATTATGGTGGCAAAGTAAACAGGGAGGATCTGGATGATGAGCCTCTGATAATCCAGGAACAAGAACACTCAGGATTACATGAGCTGCATCTGATGCCGTGTGCAGATTAAGCACTTTAATCTGAATCAGCAGGACGTGCTAACACAGTGATGTCATATGGCTGGATGGATTACAGAGGCCCTGGATTCTGCTAATACTTCTACCTGTCTGTCTCTCCACCTGTCTCTCTCTCCACCTGTCTGTCTGCGTCCAGCAGCCACTCCCTGCATCAAAGCCATCAGTCCCAGTGAGGGCTGGACCACAGGGGGCGCCACCGTCATCATCATCGGAGACAACTTCTTTGATGGGCTGCAGGTCGTCTTCGGAACCATGCTGGTGTGGAGCGAGGTAACACACACACACACACACACACACAGAACACACAGAACACACAGAACACACACACACACACACACACACACACACACACACAAAACACACAGAACACACACACACACAGAGCACACAAAACACACACACACACACACACACACACACACAGAACACACACACACACAGAGATCTGGCTAAAAATGATCAGTTCTCAACTGAGACGTCCTGAAATCCGCTTGTTACTTTTTCAAGTTTCTGTCAGAAATCCACTGAATTCGCTCAGGTCCCAAACACAGCGTTCCCAGAACGTTCCCAGAGCGTTCCCAGAGCGTTCCCAGAGCGTTCCCAGAATGTTCCCAGAGCGTTCCCAGAGCGTTCCCAGAACGTTCCCAGAGCGTTCCCAGAGCGTTCCCAGAACGTTCCCAGAGCATTCCCAAAATGTTCCCAGAGCATTCCCAGAATGTTCCCAGAGCGTTCCCAGAGTGTTCACAAAATTTTCCCAGCGCATTCCCAGAATGTTCCCAGAGCGTTCCCAGAGCGTTCCCAGAGTGTTCCCAGAGCGTTCCCAGAGCGTTCCCAGAGCGTTCCCAGAGTGTTCCCAGAGCGTTCCCAGAGCGTTCCAGAGCGTTCCCAGAGCGTTCCCAGAGTGTTCCTAGAGCGTTCCCAGAGTGTTCCCAGAGCATTCCCAGAGCTTTCCCAGAACGTTCCCAGAGCGTTCCCAGAGCATTCCCAGAGCGTTCCCAGAGCATTCTCAGAACGTTCCAAGAATGTTCCCAGAGCGTTCCCAGAACGTTCCCAGAATGTTCCCAGAATGTTCCCAGAGCGTTGCCAGAGCGTTCCCAGAGCGTTCCCAGAATGTTCCCAGAGCGTTCGCAGAACGTTCCCAGAGCGTTCCCAGAATGTTTCCAGAGCGTTCCCAGTGTGTTCCCAGAGCATTCCCAGAATGTTCCCAGAGCGTTCCCAGAATGTTTCCAGGGCGTCCCCAGAGTGTTCCCAGAATGTTCCCAGAATGTTTCCAGAGCGTTCCCAGAACGTTCCCAGAATGTTTCCAGAGCGTTCCCAGATCATTCCCAAATGTTCCCAGAGCGTTCCCAGAATGTTCCCAGAGTGTTCCCAGAACATTCCCAGAATGTTCCCAGAATGTTCCCAGAGCATTCCCAGAGCGTTCACAGAGCGTTCCCATAGTGTTCCTTCCTTCCAGGTCTCCCACAGTGTTCTAAGAGTGGTTCCCTGTGGGGAGAAGCTTCACATCAGGAAAACCTGCCTTTTCAACATCTAGAGAACGTCAGGAACATTAGGAACGTTAGGAATGTCAGGAACGTCATGAAACATTCTCAGATCTGTAGCAGTGATTAGTGATTAGTGATTATTTGATCCTGATGTTTGAATTGATTTGACAAGTTATGACATCTGGATTATTCTATAATCCTATTTCTTCTTCCCCCCCTCCCACACACACAAACACACACACACACACACCCTCAAACACACACACACACACACACACACACACACACCCTCAAACACACACACACACACACACACACACACACACACACCCTCAAACACACACACACACACACACACACACACACACACACACACACATACCCCGCCCCACAGCTGATCACCCCTCATGCCATCCGGGTGCAGACCCCCCCTCGCCACATCCCGGGGGTCGTGGAGGTCACGCTGTCCTACAAGTCCAAACAGTTCTGTAAGGGAGCACCGGGCCGCTTCGTCTACACAGGTAACACACACACTCACACACACACACACACACACACACACACACACATTCACACCATGAGCCTGGTGTTCTGTGCAGTTTGAATGCAGGTCAGAACACAACAGAACAGAACTGAGCTTCAGTGTGAAGACATGAGCCAATCCTGTGAGTACTACTCAGTATTACAGTACTACTCAGTATTACAGTACTACTCAGTATTACAGTACTAGTAGCTATGTGGACTAAGGAACTCTTTTGTCAAAAGGGTTTTACTGTATAGTAACAGGGTTTTGTTACTGCACTGACTGGCTGGCTGGCTGGCTGGCTGATTGGCTGGCTGGCTGGCTGGCTGGCTGGCTGGCTGGCTGGCTGGCTGGCTGGCTGGCTGGCTGGCTGGCTGGCTGGCTGACTGGCTGGCTGGCTGGCTGGCTGGCTGACTGACTGGCTCAGTAGTTTGTCAGTTTGTTGTTAGGTGTCTCTCTGTGTCCTGCTAAGCAGAGACACAGAGAGACAGATTCTGTCAGACATCCTCCTCTGTCTGACAGCTGCCATCAATAACACTGACACACAACACACACACACACACACACACACACACACACACACACACACACACACACACTCTCACACACACACACACACACACACACACACACACACACACACACACACACACACACACACACACACACACACACACACACACTCTCACACACACACACACACACACACACACACACACACACACTGCTTCAGTTAGTGTCGAGGACATTTCTCCTCTCCTCTTCCCTCCTATCCTCTCCTTTCCTCCCTCTTCCCATCTCTCTTTCCCTCCCCTTCTTTCCTTCTTTCCTTTTTTCCTTCCTTCCTTCTCTCCTTCTCTCCTTCCTTCCCTCCTTTCCTACTTCAGTTCCTCCCTCCTCCCTTCAGAGGACAGAAAGACGTTTTTGTTCAGCTGCAGTCAGAGTAATTACACACATTTAAAACCCATTAACCCTGGAAACCTGTGTGTGTGTGTGTGTGTGTGTGTGTGTGTGTGTGTGTGTCTGTGTGTGTGTGTGTGTGTGTGTGTTTGTTTGCTCTACATGGCCCTTTTTGTTAATGACCTTAGAAGATTTTGAAGCAGGACAATCTGTCTCTCTCTCTCTGTTTCTCTCTCTCTCTCTCTCTCTCTCTCACACACACACACACACACACACACACACACACACACACACGCCTTCACATGGTCCTGTTTCATCAGTGTGTCTGTTTTTTAAATGAGTGAAATCATGTCAGTATAAATGTCCTAAATGACAAAGTGTTTGCAGGTTTTAATCCCTGAACTCTAGTTTCCCCTTAACTTCCCCCTTACCTTCCCCCTTACCTTAAGCCCTCAGAGCAGGTTGTGTTTCCCTGCAGCCGGCTCTCTGCCTGCGAGCCAAACACACTTCAGTTTAAATGAGGCTTTGTTGGCGGCGGCGGGGGTGGAGTCCCTCAGGGCTCCGTCCTCGGGCCCCGCCCACACAGGAAGCTCCAGCTCCTTCATGACAACTTCCTCCAGCTGTTTGAGCGCCGCAGATCGAGTGACGTGCACGCCCACAATTAACGACCCAGGACACGATAACGGATATTTAGGGCTCGTCATGAATTTAGATTTGTTATAAATTATAAAATGACTGTTTAAATGTGCAATGAGAAACGGCCAAAGGAAGTTTGCTTTCAGTTAACAAATGATCAATTAACATTATTATATTTAAAAAAAAAAGAAGAAAAGACAGACAGACAGACAGACAGACAGACAGAGAGAGAGACAGGCAGACAGAGAGAGAGACAGACAGACAGAAGAAGCAGGCAGACAGAGAGAGAGACAGGCAGACAGACAGACAGATAGCATCACACAGACAGATAGCCTGTCTCTCTCTCTCTGTCAGTTCAAATTTCATGAAATTTCGATGAGTATTGATTGGAGAATATTGATCTCTCTGACGGGTCGTCTGACCCGCCTTCAGATTTTCAATTCCTTGCTTGTGTGTGTGTGTGTGTGTGTGTGTGTGTGTGTGTGTGTGTGGGTGTGGGTGTGTTTGAATTTAAAGCAGTTATAATGGAATCAGAGCACAGCTGTCTACATGTGTCATTTGTTTCCTACTAGTTTTACCCAACGCTCTCTCTCTCTCTCTCTCTCTCTCTCTCTCTCTCTCTCTCTCTCTCTCTCTCTCTCTCTCTGTCTGTCTGTCTCTCTCTCTCTAATCTGTATTGACTTCCTGTAGTGAAGGAGCAGCAGATCAGCAGGATGCTGCTAACACCCTGACTGTCTGAACACAACAAGACACACACACACACAGAGTGAGATGTGTGTGTGTGTGTGTGTGTGTGTGTGTGTGTGAGATTATGCAGCTAACATTGCCATGTGTAAAAGGCAGATGAGACTTCCATTCAAAATGCAGTGAGCTGACCTGATTGGAAGGATTTCAGTAACTCCAGTTTGATGAAGGAGCCAATCAGAAGCTACCAGGAAGTCTGACCGCATTTTTTTTTTTTTTTTTTTTTTTTTTACAAATTGCAAAAAATTACAATTTTTCTGGTAATTTCTTGAAATCTGTGATCAGAGACATCGCCCTGTCAGATCAACACACACTGATCAAATCTTTATTATCACACACACACACACACACACACACACACACACACACACACACACACACACTTCATCCAATGGCATGCTGGGAGCTCAGCTGCTGCGGCAGCTTGCAGAGCGTGTCATCTAGTGGTTACCGCGGTGATGCACAGCCAGAGCGTATTGATTGGCTCGTTACTCCTTCTGTTAGCACAGCGCTTCATCACAGCCAATTAACCAATCAGACGAAGAGTTAGCAGGACGTGAGGTTAGAGTGTCATGTCGCACTGTTACTGGTGAAATCCCTGCAGGTGTGTCAGCTCAGACTGGAACCTCTGAAAACAAGGACTGACCTGAAGATCTGCAAAAAGTCTCAAGGAAATGAGCTGGGAGTGAGACATCACACCGAACACGGAAAACAAATGAAAAGGGCCCAGAGGACTGGATCTATGATTATTGGAATCATGTATTTGAAATAATGTGTGATGTGTAATAATGTGTCGTTAGCGTCACCCAAGTCAAGAGAGAACGACTTTCCACCATCCCCAGCGACCCTCAGGTGACCATAATGACCCCCAGGCGACCCTAACGACCCTCAGGCGACCGCAACGACTGCCAGGCGACCCTAACAACCCTCAGGCGACCCTAACGACAGTCAGGCGGCCCTAACGACCGCCAGACGACTGTAGTCAGGCGGCCCTAACGACCGCCAGACGACCCTAACGACAGCCAGGCGACCCTAACGACCGGCAGGTGACCCCAACGACCCTCAGGCGACCCTAACGACAGTCAGGCGACCCTAACGACCGCCAGACGACCCTAAAGACAGTCAGGCGGCCCTAACGACCGCCAGACGACCCTAACGACAGTCAGGCAGCCCTAACGACCGCCAGACGACCCTAACGACAGCCAGGCGACCCTAACGACCGGCAGGTGACCCCAACGACCCTCAGGCGACCCTAACGACAGTCAGGCGACCCTAACGACCGGCAGGTGACCCCAACGACCCTCAGGCGACCCTAACGACAGTCAGGCGACCCTAACAACCCTCAGGCGACCCTAACGACAGTCAGGCGGCCCTAACGACCGCCAGACGACCCTAACGACAGTCAGGCGGCCCTAACGACCGCCAGACGACCCTAACGACAGTCAGGCGGCCCTAACGACCGCCAGACGACCCTAACGACCCTCAGGCGACCCTAACGACAGTCAGGCGACCCTAACGACTGTCAGGCGACCCTAACGACCGTCAGGCGACCCTAACGACCCTCAGATGACCCTAACGACCCTCAGGTGACCCTAACGACCCTCAGGTGACCCTAACGACAGTCAGGTGACCCTAACGCCCAGCAGGTGGACTCCCGGGCTCAGGTGCAGACCGCGTGAAAGGAAACAATGAAATCTAAAGTTTGTCACTGACGACTTCCTGTCCTGTCCTGCTGTGATGTTTAAAACCAGAAAATCCATCAAGTCTCAACTGGTGTTGCAAAACAGCCAGTTCAGCTCATCCTGTTATTCCTAATGTCCACATTTTATATGTATAAACTGAATATGTGTGTGTGTGTGTGTGTGTGTGTGTGTGTGTGTGTGTGTGTATATATATGTAGATAGAGAGACGGATATGAATAGAGACAGGCAGTGAGAGAGAGACAGGAGAAGCAAAGACTTGACTGCA